>NW_028263375.1:31228059-31528059 GCF_051168715.1 Poecilia mexicana
TGAAATGCTTGAACTGCACCTTGATAAAACAGGGAAACACCCAAATAGCTGGTTGGTGTGTGTGCGTGTGAGTGTGTGTGCGTGGGTGTGTGTTGGGGAGGGATTCCTCGTCACTCCCACACAGGGGCGCCTCCACAAAGTTTCTGGAAAGGCTGTCCAGTGATGAGGTGGCACACAGTTCCTTGAGGATTATTTAGTTGCTATGGCGACGCTGGGGCTGGGCGATATGGACTTAGAATTTTATTGTGATATTTTGTGGTAATATGGTGATAATAATAAAGATCAAGGTTGGGGGAAAAAACCCTATTTATTAAAAGGTTTGCGACTGTATGACAGCGACAGCGTGACTCACAAACACAAATACTCTTGTTGAAGAAAAACATTTGAAATAGTCTCCTTCAAGACATAAAAAGCTAAATTTGTATCATTTGTATCACTGAACTGCACACACAGTAACTGGATTTAATCATATTTCTGAATGAACTGATATTTAAAAATGCTCTCTTGAGGCAAACAGCAGAGAAAATAGAAGAAAACCTTATTTCCGGTCGCCGCCAGTTTTGTTTTTTATTTGTCATTAATAACTGACATTTATCATGATAGCAATAAATCAAAATTCTTATCACGATAAGAAAGTTCACAATAAATGATAAATGTCCACCTGTAGACAACGCCTAAAACAAATTGAAAATCTAAATTTGCTGATATCTCAGTTTACCTTAATTGTGATTAATGCCTGCATTCTATCAACATTTATATGGTGAGATTTATTATTATTTATATATATATATATATATATATATATATATATATATATATATATATATATATATATATATATATATATATATATATATATATATATATATATATGAAACGCCATCAGAAACGCCATAAAATAACTTTAAAAGGAAGCTAAATCCCCAACCTGCTCCTGGGCACTGCTGGTCAGCTGCAGAAAAGGTTCCCCTGCTTAAAACTGGATATGTTGGTTTAGTTGGAAATATTTACACTGTAAAAACACCAAACCTTACCAAGTATCTCTAGTTTCTAGTGCAAATATGTAAGCATACTTGGAATAAGACAAAACTAACTTTTCAGTAAGATATAGGAGCTCATTATAAGTCAGTAATTCTTTAATATTGATGAAAAGTTCCACTGGCAGATTATTACATTTATAACAAGACATTTTTCCCATAAGTGAAATAATCTGCCAGTGGAATTAGTAATTTTTTAAATGAACATTAAGGAATTATTGATTTAAAACAAGCACTTATATCTTACTGAAAAGTTACTTGTAAGTTCGTTTTGTCTTATTCCAAGCATAATAAGACTTCATTGAAAACAAGATGAAAATACTTGCTAATATTTGGTGTTTTTCCAGTGTTCAAGTTGGAAAATACACTAAAATCATAGAGATGTGATGTTGTTTACCAGTAAGGGGTATAATTGTTATCTTTTTTTGTAAAAGCAACATCATAATGTTAGGTTTTTATGAAAAAGTGAAATTGTGGCCTCTTTAATCAAAGTTGTTATGTAAAGAGACTCTCATGTTAACAGACGTAAATAAATATGAAACAGTTTCTGGATCGGCTCTGCCTGCATGCTGGCACCTGAGCCACACCAGCTCATCTCTGCTGGCTTTTTCTTTTTTCTTTGTTGGCAGGGTTCTATCATCTTTTACATAATCGCTCCCGGCTGGTAACAGACAGCCTCATGAGATTCTCTGCTCTTGCAAAAGCCATATATATATATAATAAAAAACCCATCTTGACAGAGAAGCTTTTATTAAACTGATAAGCTGAAAGAAAATGTTTCCAATTGATCAGTGTTCGGCTTTTATGTTCAAAGGTTTCCACTGTGTGGCCTCATCACATGTCAAAATCTGTTTTTTTATTTAGTTTTTTTTTATATGAGATGTCGTAAATTTCAGTTTGCTGGCGACATTTCTCCCATGTGACTCACAGACATGAAATGTGCTTTTTTGAAAAAGTCCCGTTTGGCCTTTATGAGAACGGAAACAGTAGCTTTCTGTACGGCATTGCTTATAAAACCAAAAAGAAAAAAAAATGCAGTTCTTTTCCTCCTTCTCTCCTCTTCTTTCTTCTCTTCTTCCAGCACTCCCTCCTTCCGCCCTGCCCTCCCCTCTCTTCCCTCTCAGCTCCCCTCCATTGTGACAGTGAGTCAGACTCTCCCTCCAGTCTGGAAATAGAAAGCAGCTTTATGATTGCACACACACACACACACACACACACACACACACACACACACACACACACACACACACACGCACACACACACACACACACACAAACACACTGCCCCAATCGTTTCAGCAAATCAGCTTGTGATTTGAATGCATCTGCTGTAAAAAAAAAAAAAAAGACAAAATCCAAGTCATACAGAAATTGTTGGAAAAGAAGTTGAGTCGTTCCTGGGTTTTAAACAGCTGCTCTGAAGTGCTGTGAGGTCATGAAGCGGCACTAGGATACGTTTGGAGGAAAACACAGAACCAGGGAATCCCTTCCATTATACCACACACACACACGCACACACACATACAGAGAGAGAGACCAAGAGAGAGAGATGATCTGAGCAGCACACCTTGCAGCATTCTGATTTCTGAAAATCACACATTGTTCTCTGGCGGGCACGGCAGCAGCTTGCCTCAATCACCTGGCCACATCAAACAGCTTAGCCTCATATGCACTTTAAGACAGAGAACCCCCCCGGCCCACCCCTCTCCTCTTTCTTTTCCTCTAGAGAAGCTGTGGGTCTTTTTATAGCAAGCAGGAGGGGCTTAGGATCTGTGGAGTGGAGCGCATCCACTGGAGAAAACTTTTTAAGAGGGAGCTGTGAGACGCTGGAGCTTCAGAGACTCAGAGGTCGAACTGAAATGAGTCAGAAGGTTATTTATGCTGCTCTGTTAAACTTCTCTGTTTCGCTTTCGAAGGCATCTGGGTGTTTAGTCAGGATGAAAAGGTGAAAGTTTAAAAAAGTTTTATGGATCTCTGCTCAGCTCACGATGCATTGTGACAGCAGCCAGTTTGGAAAACTGCGCTTCAGATTTAAAGTCGAACAGAACGGGAACGTGACTCTTTCGAATCCAACATGGCTGCCGTCTTCTAACGCGGTGATGGAGGTCGAGACGAGGATTTCAGTTAGATTTGTTAGAAGTTTGAAACATAGTGTTTGAACTTTTCCACATTTTGTCACCTTAGCAGCAGTTCAGCTTTCATGGTGATAAACCAACACAAAGCTATCAATCAGTCAATAAATCAGTCAATCAATCAGTTAATCAAAATGATACACAATTTTCCAAATCTGAAAAGTGTGGCATGCATTGGTATTCAGTCCCCTTGACCCTGTTAACTTTAACCGTAACAGTAACTAAGCCCCAAATCAAAATTTTTTGCTGATAAACTGTCTGAACAAGTTCTTTAGGATTCTATTATTATGTTTCTGAGAGAATTTTGATATTTTTATGTAAATTTGTTTTGTTCTGCAATATTTTGCCTCAAACCATCTCAGTGCTGACCTCCTTCAGCTGAGCGGTTCTTAGGCAGTTGAATTTGGTTGCAGAGATACGGCTTGGTGTATCGCTGCAACCAACTCTGACTCCTAAGTTGCCATGGTCAATAGTGTTACCCAACTTTGCAAATGTGTGATTTATCTCCAATGTGGACACAGAGTGGAAGGGGACTCCTCTGCTCTCACTTGGCTCCGCCCACTTTGGGGGCATTTTTCAAAATTTGTCAGGGGGCGGGGTTATGCTTCCCACACTCGGGTTAGATCCACTTTAAATAAAATCCAACCAATTGCCTTTAGAAGCAACCTAATCACAAAACAGATTCGACCTGTGCGGATCCCCGCAGCATAATGCTTCCATCATGTTCCACCATGAGGAAGATGCATTCAGGGTGATGTGCAGTGTTGGTTTTCTGCCAGTGAAATGTTTGCACATAGCTGGATTTTCTTACACACGTTTGCTGTCTCCCTTTATAGCTTCTGATGAATTCCTGTTGTGTTCCCTGGTGTTGATGATGCTGTTTATTGACTAAAGTAAATGGATTTGTACCGAGATTAAACTAGACATGGGTGAATACTAGACAATGCTGCATATTTTACTATCGATCCGATACCAGATAAATATAGTGCCAGTATCGCCGCTATGATACAAATACCAATATTTTGTTGTTGTTGTTTTTCCTTTGAACTGTTTTATTCGAATCTAGAGCCAAATTTGAAAATATGAAACCAAAGAATCAATCTGATACTAATACTGATACTGACTTGATATCGATATTATCTATATTTTGGATCAATCCGCCCGCCTTAGTGGATGCACATTGATACCAGACCAGTCAGTGTAAAACCTGCTTCTGGAAGCATTATGCTGTGGAGGTCTAGTTACACAACCCCTAAGAAAACTTTGTTCAAAATTTTATTTAGGGGTATGAGAGTGAAAAGGCCAGAATACAAATGCAAACCAGATGCCTAAATTAAATTCAGTTAAAACCAGAAATCGTTTTCCTTTCATTCCGCAGTTCTATAAAATGAGCTGTCTGTTGGATTATCACATAAAATCTGAATAAAATACACTGGAGGAACATGAGAAAATGTGTAAAATGTCTGGATGTATGAAAATGTTTGCAAGGCGTGGCTGATTCTACATGCACACCTCAACAAACCCTGGAAATATGTTTTGAAAATTAAAAAGCATGGACACATTAGTTCTAAACCAGCTAAGTTTGCAAAATTATGTGAAAAAACTCAGCCAAAATAGTTCATCTCCATAGGCGGTGGTTCTAATTGGTGCCTCTTAACAAATATTTATTTCTCCCTGGCGACTGAGGCCTTGTCCCCGGTGGAGGGTCTGTCAGTGCAGCACCCTGTGGCCGTCTCCTCCAGGACACACTTTGTCCACTCAAGCCTGGCCAGCTGCCTCTACATAGAGCTCTGCTAAGCACTTGGCTCTGTTTACTCAATAATACAGTTACTCTGCCCACAGGTCACATGCTGACCATCAGACTCCGTTGTTTCATATCAAACCTCCCACTGGACCGCAGCTCTTCCACAGCCACCAGCTCCTTTTGAAGAATCTCTTTAATCCTTTGTCTCTGAATTTTTCCCCACGTCTGGAACGAACCCACTGAAGACGTCACGCTGCTTTAAGCTGGAGGTGAAACGTGTTTCCTCTCCACATTTCACTAAACAATAAATACTCTAGTATTGGGCTGCTAATGATCATTTTAGTAATAAATTATTTTATCCATTAGTTGGTCAATTGGAGGGGAAGATTGCACATTTTGCTGATTTTTCATTTAACCACTTGTTGCTTTTTTTCATACAATATTAGAAATAGATTAAAAATGCAAATAAGTAAATTCAGTCTTTTTTTATAAATTTTTTTTTTTCCTAAAATGCAATAACAGCATCGTTTTAATGGTCATTTGTTAGGAAAAGATGCATCTGCAGCTAGGGCTGTTGTAAACGAATATTTTAGTAATCGAGTAATCTATCGATTATTCTTACGATTAATCGAGTAATCGGATAAAAAAATAAAATAAAATGGAATATTGGTAAATCTGGCATAATACCGGTGTTACTATCAGATATCAATATCAGTCCAATTTTTCATATTTGAGCATCCCTAACAGTTGCTTTTTTGTAGTTTAGAAAACTAACCTGTAACAATAATAGCTCACTTTCTAAGTTAACCAGAAGAAAAGTTATAGAAAAATCTGAAATTATATTGAATTTAATAACAAAGAGGCAGGCTCACAAATATGCTTATAAAAAATGTCTACAATCCAGCTTTTAGTTTATATATTCATCTTCAGTGAGTTTAATAGATTAATTAAACTCACCTTGCCACCTAACCTGTCACGCTTTGGGTTTGAAAATACGGGAAATGCCGCCTGGACTGGGAGGAGAGGGCGAATGAACGAACATGGGGTGGAGGGGAGGAAATAGACCAGCGGACTGACGAACCGTTAGACCGGGGGACGAACACGGGGGAAGCAATACGGGATATTTACGACACTTTCACTGGTCACACTCAGAAACTCATCTACCAGCCATGTACGATGCGCTCCGCCACCCGTTTCTTCAGACCGGGATATGAAATTTATTGTGCGGTTCGTCGGTAAAGCTACATTTACACGGTAAGCATCAGCTACTCAGCCGCCCGCCCTGTTCAGGCTATCCGCTCACCTCAGCGCTCTTCCCGCCGTTCGCTTTCAACCAGCAGCCCCGGAGGAGAAATGCTGCCGTACTCCAGGCATTCCCCAGTCATTTTAAGGATGCTTATTGGTTCCCCAAAAACGATAAAAAGTCGGGCATTATCATCAATCAATAAAATCCCCACAGGCCAATCTTGAAGATTGGACTTTATGCCGCTGAGACTTAGCTTTTGTCAACAACTCAGAGGCGGAAGTGAGAGCTCCGCGCAACGCAAATGAAGTCCCGGCCGGAACACGGTGCGCTAACTAATAAAACATAAATTAACGAAGCTTCGAGGCAGGTAAATTTTCCTCGAGGAATTTTAGTAATCGAGGTACTCGAATCATTCGAGGAATCGTTTCAGCCCTATCTGCAGCTAAACAGTACTGCTAACATCAGCATATGAAAAGTTCAGGCCTTTCTGCATCAATAATCAATACAGAGGAGGGCTGATCTGCTGATTATTGTTTTTATTAATAATTGACAGCAAAAGGTGCTTGATGGATTTTATTACAGATTTTGAACCAGGTGAAGATAAAACATTTTTACAAAGAAGGTTTTTCATCTTAGATGCAAGATGTGTATAATTTTTGTACAGTTTTGTCCCAATTACTGCTGTACTCCTGTTAACGATTAATCGATTACTAAATTAGTTGATTATTTCAATAACCAATTCATCCCGATTAATCAGATTAATCGTTTCAGCCCTGCTATGATATATATTCTTTTGTTATCTTGTAAAGACACAAATTTAACTGTTGTACAGCTGATTGACTGACTGACCGACCGACCGATCAACCAACCAACCGACTGACTGACTAACTGACCGACCGATCAACCAACCAACCAACCGACTGACTGACTGACTGACTGACTGACTGACTGACCGACCGATCAACCAACCAACCGACTGACTGACTGACTGACCAATCAACCAACCAACCGACTGACTGACTGACTGAGCGACCGATCAACCAACCAACCGACTGACTGACTGACTGACTGACTGACTGACTGACTGACTGACTGACTGACTGACTGACTGACCGACCGATCAACCAACCAACCGACTGACTGACTGACTGACCAATCAACCAACCAACCGACTGACTGACTGACTGAGCGACCGATCAACCAACCAACCGACTGACTGATTGACTGACTGACTGACTGACTGACTGACTGACTGACCGATCAACCGACTGACTGACTGACTGACTGACTGACTGACTGACTGACCGACCGACTGACTGACTGACTGACCGATCAACCAACCAACCGACTGACTGACTGACTGACTGACCGATCAACCAACCGACTGACTGACTGACTGACTGACCGATCAACCAACCAACCGACTGACTGACTGACTGACCGATCAACCAACCGACTGACTGACTGACTGACTGACCGATCAACCAACCGACTGACTGACTGACTGACTGACCGACCAACCAACCGACTGACTGACTGACTGACTGACTGACCGATCAACCAACCGACTGACTGACTGACTGACTGACTGACTGACCGATCAACCAACCAACCGACTGACTGACTGACTGACCAACTGACTGACCGACCGACTGATTGACTGACTGACTGACCAACTGACTGACCGACCGACCGACCGACCGACCGACCGACCGACCGACCGACCGACTGACCGACCGACTGATTGACTGACTGACTGACCAACTGACTGACCGATCAACCAACCAACCGACTGACTGACTGACTGACCAACTGACTGACCGACCGACTGATTGACTGACTGTGGATGTGCCGTTTTCTCCATGATTCTTTGTAAACAGCAACAGCTGATGAAGCGCCTCCACTTAGCAGTCGTGTTTGTGCCTCTCTGCAGAAAGCCTCTCATTTAGTCTCAAACACAGTAGTGGAAACTGGCGCACAGTCGCTCCACATTGGAAAAGTTAAATGGTGGACCGGCTGGCTTTGTGGTCATTTCCATGTTGCTGCAGCTGAAGCAGCCACTCAGGGTGAAGGGCTTCACCCTGAGCCAGACGTCCATTTGAGGCACAGAAGCAAATGTTCATGGAAAACCTGCAAGTATTTTTTTGTTTTTTTTTCACAGCATGTAGTTGACAAGAGGCAGCCCACATTCTGGAAGTGTTACCAGTCCACTGCAGGGTCAAAAAATGACAAAATACTCCCACTGAAGGGCATTCAGAATCTCCGGTGCAGCTAACAGGCATGTTCAGGAGAACCTGCACTCCACACAGAAATAAGTTAGGATGACCAAAATGATTTACATTGGATAAATCCCAGAATTATGATTCCATCTATGATTATGCCACGGATGCCAGAATCAGCTTCAGAGGTTTAGTTGCCTTTACTTTTTCACACAGATAAAATAATGTCAGGTTTGTCAGTTTGGTTCGGATAGCTTCTTCTCCCATAAAAAATTTAATCCTAATTTAAAAACTGATTTTTGTATTTGCTCAGGTTATCTTTGATTATTTTTGTAACTATCACAATGACTATAAAATGTGCTAAACAAAAACCAAACACAGCAAATAGACTTTTTTACCGCACTGTATGTCTTTAAAAGCCTGAACTGCTTCCATGTTCAGCCACTGACTCTCAGCACAACAGTCACCCTGTGCTCACCTTTTAGGGAAAATCTACAAATCTACAATGGATAATGGAGCTAAAGGATGTCCTAAAAGTTTTTTTGTTGTTGTTGTTGTTTAATTTCCAGCATGATCAATTCCAAAAAGAGGGCAATTTAATGATGACAAGTAGACGCGTGTTTGGTTGAAATTCAGAAAAATAAAAATAAAAAATACAAGCATTATTGAGTTTAAAGTTATCTCAAATAATTGATACCATTCCTAAAAGAGCTTGCATTCTTTGGTTATAAAGAGTTTATTTTGTGCCAAAGTAAAACTACAAAAAAAAAAAAATTGCAGTAAACTATGGTTTCATCAATATCATCAATGTTCACATACATCTAAAAGACGTCAGAAGTCACCAAAACAACTGCTAAGTTTCCACCACACAACATTTTTGCATAATCTGTAGGTATTTACAGTATAATGAGTACATGCAGATTTAAGGTTGTGTTTTAAAGGCTAACTATAAGTTCATATTCCATAGAGCTGTAACATTAACTCAGTCATCTGCTCCCAAACTCCTAAAACATATCCCAATACTAGCAAGCATATAAGATTTAGCATTGTCTAAATCATTTTTACTTTTATGATTGCAGCTGAAGGCTGGCTGGCCACTTTGCTCTTATCCAATGATTTAAAATCATCCGTCTGCACCAGGACATGCCTTTTCTTAACCTCTACAGTCAGGTTGTATAAGCAGGTATCCCAGCTTTAAACAGGTGGATCAGTTAGAAAAATGAAACACTTCACTTTTCTGTCAACATGACACTTGGAGATTATCCTGATGACTTATTGATATTACACCCATTAGCCCTTGGCGTGTCGGCCGCTCTGTTTGACAGAACCCAGTCTCCATGGAGCTGGAAAATAAACATGGAGTCAGAAGCCAGCGAGGAGGAAGAGAGGCAGAGATGGAGGGAGAACAACCGCGGTGACGGTGTCTTTATTTTATTTTATTTTATTTTTTTCTCCTTAAAGAGCTCGGGTCTCCAGCAGGGGGCCTCCTGCTTTAAGGCCGAGGCAGTCAGCAGAAAGCTGTTCCTCTGCTTCTCATTCATGGCAGGTGATAAAAGGATCGGTGTCACACTGACACAGCTGGAATGTCTCCTTCTCTCTGCTGTTTGTCCAGTCAATTACTGCTCGGGAGTCTTTGGAGACATAACCTGAAGCTGATCTGGAGACAACAGAGCAGATGCCAGAGACTGTGAGTTGTGTTCGCGAGTGTGTGTGTGCAGAAACGAGTATTTTGGGTTGGGCAGATGTTGGACTGCATACCAGCCACAGCACAGAGAGATATAAATCTCGTCAGGAATCCCACCCTGCAATTCAGCAGAACTGACACTTTCACAAGAACCGAGGCACCTGATTTATGCTGGAATAATGAGTTCAGTCTATCAAGCCTGTCTAGTGGTTTTATTTGCTCCATATCGCTGCTCTTGTGAAACCTATTACTCAATGGCAGAAGAGGATTGACGAGTGATAACGATTACAGCAGCTGGCTGTGCTGCTTCTAAGGGTTTGAGGATGGGGATGTGAAGGGCCAATTCACGCAAATGTATGGAAAGGGCTCAGATTTAAAACCAACATACATTCCTGGTAAATGTTTTGTTTTTTACAGCTTATGTTATAATATAAAAGCTTAAAATTAAAATCCTTATAACGTGACAGATGTCGTGTTCAGTCTGCTTTTGAATTTAATTTTAAAGTTTTCATTTTATATGACCACATATTGTTATTCCAGAAGTAGGGATATTTACATAAATTCTTCTCACAACCTGGTTATCTTGGTTAGATTAATTTATATTTCTAAATATTACAAATTTAAGGGGAAAAAAATACTCAACTTCTCATTCCTGTTTGTATATCGTCTCTTTCCAAAAATCTAATTGGAACTTCAATGAAATGTGTAACAAGCCAAGTTATCAATGAGTCATATCAAAGCACTTATTGTAACTTTAATGTGGCATGACACTGGGACTCTTTATCAGCAGATGTTCAGTCTTGAATGACTTGGATCCATTTGGGGACAGATTTTGATAGCGACATCCCTAGCTAAAAGTCATTTTAACCCACGTGAATTTACATAAATACTTATTTTCAGTGTCCTTCACTGATAACTCGGTAAATTTATAACTCCAGTAGATTAGCAAACAACATATTTCTACCATATAAATATGTGTAATTATTTTTCTTTCAATGGGAGTAAAACAATGAGGAACAGATGCAAACATTCTTTGACAAGCTAGTCCTTAAGAAAAGAAACCTGGTCACCAAGCTGGTCACCAAGCTAACAGTTTCTTTCATAGCGCCTTAGCAAGCAGGCTGCTACCTTCTTCTCAGGCTGTAGCAAGACGTGGGGTTGTCTCTCCTGTGGAGTTATTTCTGTTTCAAGATGGAGGAAAGCAGACAAACCAGCTCAATATGTGGAAATTAGCAATTAGCAGGAATGTTAGCGCCACAGCACACTCTAATTGAATCGATTTCACCTTCTCTGAACCAACTGCAGTGCAAACTAACTGCAGTGTAACTTTTTACAAACGTCCTACTTTTTGGACAAGCAGGTTAGATTATTGCATAAAACGTAATTAAGACGCTGATATAATGATCACTTCAATAAGATTGCATGGTTTCCATGGAAACAGTTCATCCAGATTACTATTACTATTACTGTTATTATCAGTAAGATTTTTTCTGCCGTTTGTACTCCAGTAGGTGATTATTCTACTGGGTACACTCTCCCCTCAAAAACAGCTTTTTACTTTCTGTTTCTGTTTGGAGTTTCTGGAATTAGCCTCTCAGAACTTAAACATTCCCACCATGTCATTCATTCCTGCCAGCACAATAGCTTATAGCTATAATTCTTTAAAGGTTTGGTTTGAATGGGTAAAAACATATCATTTTCTACAGGAACAAATGTAACTTTGTGACTAAAACAACAACACTTATTAACATCTATGCTAACTACTAAGAATTGTGCACCAAGTCACCTTTTTTCTGCGATTTGGAAGTCACAACAAAACGAGGTCAAATATTGTGATGTAACTTTTTTTTAATCACCATTACCTTCACTACCTTCATTTTGACCTATTATGCCTTGTTAAATTTAACTAAATGCAGTTTGGCTAGTGTCTGGTAAGTATTCTCATACCGAGCATATTTGAATAGTTTGTTCTGACCAGCAAAAAGACCTCACACAGATTCTAGCTTCAGTACCTGAGTACCTTTCAGAACCTTTAATAAATCAATCCAGTGTTTGCCAACATCTTTCTGCTCTCCTTGTCTTCAGGTGGACTTCGAGGACATCATCGCAGAGCCTGCGGGAACCTACAGCTTTGACGGCGTGTGGAAAGCTAGCTTCACCACCTTCACCGTCACCAAGTACTGGTGCTACCGGTTGCTGACGGCGCTGGTCGGCATTCCCCTGGCGCTGATCTGGGGAATCTTCTTCGCCATCCTTTCCTTTGTCCACATCTGGGCCGTGGTGCCGTGCGTGAAGAGCTACCTTATCGAGACCCACTGCATCAGCCGCGTCTACTCCATCTTCGTCCACACCTTCTGCGACCCGCTGTTCGAGGCCATGGGCAAGTGCTTCAGCAACATCCGGCTCCGCACGACAAAGGAGGTGTAAATGCACGAGAAACACGAGGAAAAAGGAGGATTCATTGCAAATCACAGGAGGGAGGAAAAAGTGAGATGGAGAGAAAAGTTAGGGAATGGGAAAAAAAAGTAGACCTCTGGAAAATAAGAGGTTGAGGGATGTTTGGAGGGGAAGAGGCGAGGTCACCCGACACCTGGCCCGGCCTTTCTGACTTCTCTGTTTTTTCTCTCCATGGCGGCTTAGCCAACCAGGTGGGCACCCAAAAAATTCAAAGGGTAATTCTTCTGGGTTTTTCTTGAGGTTTTGATTTTGTGTGTGTGTGTGTGTGTGTGTGTATGTATGTATGTGTGTGTTTTTTTTTTTTTAAGTGCTGTTTCTTTTTTCAAGCAAACAGTCGACAAAGCATCGTATCCTCTCATTAGAGTCGTTCCATGTGTAATCCATGTTAAGATGAGGAGGTCAGGGTCTGCTGCTGTTGTTCATGTTTTCTGTTTTTGGGGCCCCAGTAGTCTGGAGCGGGATGGTCAGACTCAAAACTAGGGCTAAGGGGGGGTCGCTGGGGTCAAACCGGAGACAAAGGGCAAGCACTGCTGGATTCTGTCTGACTCAGCAAACGTGCTACTCCCGCTCGCTCAGAGCGGCACAACAACAACCGGCTGCCTTTCCATAACCCCCCCAAAAAAACATCCTCATTCACCAACCATCCCTCCTCAGCCCCGCCTCCTTCTCTCCAGTAGTCTGATACTTTGAACCCGCCCGTCTTGCTTGCACTCACCTGTGTTTCCTCGCCGTCCGCCACGCCCACCATGCTGCCTCAACGTGCAGAAAGCCGTCTCCTGTAAGCACCCGCAACCCCCCCCATCCCCAAATACCACCAAATCACCGCCTTGTTCCTACACCACATCCCCTCTCTGCACCACAGATTTCACCACCAGTGCCTTCATAGCCACAGATATGTGTGTGCGACAGGATATTCTGATTATGTGCCTTTTGTTTTTTTCTTTCACATGTTTTTAGAGAAATTTCTACCCTTTATTGTTCACACTATTTACAAATCCAGAGTGCTTTTGAACATGAAGAGCTTTGAGGGTTTTTTTAAGTGTTATGTTAAATTGTTTTAATTTGCTACATGTGCCATATGTGTGGTTATGTAAAAAAATAAATAAATAAAAGCACAAAAAAATAAACAATAAAAACAATAGCCTTATATTCCAGTGCACTAATCTCTGGGAAAGTATTAAGATCTCCTTCACTGCAAAAACACAAAAAATCTTATTAATATCTTAGTGCTCTTGAAATATACCCTGGCATATTAGGGTTATTGTAGCAAAAAGAAAATGAGTAAATTTTCACCAGAACATCAATTTCTTAGTCTAGAAAAAGTTTGAGATAAATCTCAGAAGGTTTCTGGAAAAAAAAAAAAACATTTTCTATGAGTTTGAAAAGTCAAACATTTCCAACTTTTCAAATTCCAAAAGTTTCCAAAAGTCAGGTTTTTTGAAGGAAATTTACTCTTTTTTTTTCATTTATCTACAGTGGCTCCAAAGTGCTGTCATAAAAAATAAGATAAACTTCACAAGTAACTTTTCAGCAATATATAATAGATCCTTAATACTGATGAATAGTATTAAGTATAGTATTGATCCACTGGCATGAGAAAAATGTCTTATAAGTGAAATAATCTGCCATTTTTTCAACAACATTACAGAGTCATTTACTTTAAACCAGCTCTGATATTTTGCTGAAAAGTTGCTTGTAAGTTAGTTTTGTCTCAAGTGTACTAAGACAATTGTAGTGAAAACTAGACCTGAAACACTTGTTAATATTTTGAGTTTTTGCAGCGTTTTTGCCTTTTCTTTCTTTTTTTCGGCACTGGAATTTGACCTTGGAATGTGCTGTATTGAGCTGGTGTGAAACCCTGCGCTGCTTCCACAGGTTAATGCATTGGAATTAAGACAATGTGAGGCAGAAAGTGCTCGTCTCTGGATGCTTTTGAATGCGTCACATGGACTTGTTGGTGCAGCCTTGGCTCTGTTTTCACCCTCTGCTCTGGGTGGACTGGACGGGGTAAAACCGGGCCGGTATCGGGGCTGGAGTTCTGTCTCATCAAGATGCAAAAAGCTCGCTTTAAACGTCTGCCACCTTTATCTCACCTGCTGTCTTTTCACGGGATTTGATAGTATCTCTGCACCCATTTGTTTCTTAAAAAGTGAGCTTTTAAGTTCTGAAGGTGATATGTTATTGTTTTTTTTTCTTTGTAAAAAATAGTTTTTCTTTCTTGCTTCCTTTTATGTACATTATCACATAAAAGGACAAATAAAATTTAATATAATCCATTGTGCAATAGCTTGTTGTCGTTATTCGCTCTTTCATCACACAGATGGCTGGAGCTAACGCCTGCCCCTTTAAGAAAGCAAGGACGTAACAGTGGCTTTTTTGTTCTCTTTTACTTGTGATATTGAGTCATAGCAAATCTAATTGTATAATGATTCATGCAGGAAAGTTGGTAACTGTTTTTTTTTTTTTCCTTCTGCTGGGCAGCACACAGACACGAAGCTGCTTCGAGCAAATCTGGAGCCACTGAAAAATGACTTCCAGCTGCGGTGCCCTCCACGCTGCAGGGTCTGAGTCTGAGGTCAAAATCCTCACACAGGTTTCAGGATGCAATACAAAAGCTTTTGTTTTGTTTGTTTATTCCCCCTACCCCCCAACCTTGGCATTATGTTCCCATGGATACAAGAGAAACAAATAAATGTGTTGAGCAATGCTCATGAGACCTGAAGGCAGCTAACTGTACTCAGGTTGATTTACGCTAAAGCTAAGCGCATGATTATTCAGCCTGAGGGAAAAGCAGCATCTGATGATCCACTTCCTGACACGAACATGTCAGGAATGAAATGAAGTCACCTCAAAAGGTCGTTCATCATTTTCAAAGTTTTTTTTTTTTTTTTTCTCCCTTTGATATTCCAGGTTCCTCGGAGATGCCTTTCAGTGACAACGGTATTAATTAAGTTAAGAAGGCTCGCATTCCAGCTTTTATCCCAAAACAAGTTTCACTGTGTGTACTTGGAAAAAGTCTGGGCAGGCAGTTCCTAAGAGTCTTTAATTATGGAAAAACACGTCCAAACATAAACGTTGTGGAGAAAGTAACGCAAAAACTCAAAAGTCCAGAGAGATTTGGCAAAGAAAACCTCAAATTCTATCAAGGAACCAGAAACTGGTCTGAGGAAATACCAGACAGGATGGCAAGTAAGCAGTGGGTGAAAAAAAGAATCCACAAATTCTCATTCGTTTAGTCAATCAATTTTACGAGCTTTACAAACAGAAAGCCGTTAAAAATAATTAAAAGAAAAGAAAAAAAAACACTAGAAATAAAGTCAAGTATAAAAACAACTCCATGAATAAGTCAGACATTTCTAGAAGATGAGGAACTGGAAAAACACAATACTGTCGCTAGGAAATAGATTGAAACCCTCTCCACAGAGTCGGAGAGGTTTGCCTCGGTTCAAGTTAAAGTTCTCCCTTCTTACGCACAAAAAATAGTTTGTTTGGATGGATGAGTAAAAAAAATAAACCATAAATATGTACATGATATTAAATTTACTGTAGCTTATTTCCCTTTGGAATTACTAATGTAATTCTGAATTTGAATTAAATAAATGAATCAATTACCAACAGACTCTTAATTCTTGAGCCGCCAATCTCCCTGGATACCACTAGGATAAAAGAAATGTATCTAGTTTGGTGAAAAGGTGTAGAAAAATGTGTATTATTTTTGGTTTAATGAGCTCTAGTGACCCCTGTGTTGGTCACTAGAGAGACTCAAAGCCTGCTTTAAATGAAAGCCAAGCGTGTCCTCTTTAAGATGATACCAAAAATTATATTATAGGCCTTTGACAAATGCCCATTACATGAGCCTAAACCGGACATGCACCAGTCTCGAAAAACAGAATTTGTCCAAAGGGATTGTTAACTTCATGAGCTGATAACTATGACTCAGCTACCATTTTGGAAGGGCTATCATACCAAAATATTAACTAGAGACATAAATAGACTTTGAGACCCTGAAATGGACAAAAGAACAGTCTGGCCAATGGACTAACCAGGTTTAATAAACACTAAGCAGCATGACAGTCTATTTTGGTCTATAGAATCAAATTTCTATTTGAGCTCCAAAAAATTTTACAAATTTCATTCATGGACCGTATCTAAAAGAGCCAAACGCTGGTAAAAACGCTGGTAATTATTTTCTGAGTTTTTAAAGAGACAGAGGCCCAATTTCAAGCAGTTATGAAGTCAAATTTCTTTTAAGTCATATTTTAAAGACAAAAAAAAAAAAAAAAAAAATATATATATATATATATATATATATATATATATAGAGAGAGCATTTGTATAACTGCTGAAGGAAACATGATTGTGCTGTAAAATGGCGATATATGCCTGGAAGACACACATTACTGCAGTTCCAATTCCAAAACCATTGCTGACTGAAAACAAACATGAAGGTCTGTCTCACATTTGTCAAAACTTGACTTGAAGATCCTCAAGACCTTAAGGAATGTGTTTGACTGTCACATCTGACCTAAAGCTAACAGCATTTCAGAAGCAGACCATCATGTTGACAGCTTAACATTGTGGTAGTGTGAGGCGACTTGGAGTACTTACCATGTGGATGGAATCATGTGAATCATGTGAATCCAGCAGGAAGATGTCCAGCCATCATGACCCTTAAGCTAGAAACTCCACAGTGATGCTAAAAACTGGCTTCACAATTTAGATTCAGTCTATGAAAGTGTAATTTCTGCTCTTACAGCGCAGCACCGCCCTCTAGTGGCATTATGTCAGAAGCACACCTTGAACGAACAAACGACCACGTTTGAACAAATACTCTCATTTTAACAAAGTTTTCAAAAGACCTCCAAAGTTCAAAATTTGTAAATGTTCTATGTTGCTTGAGAGTGGATGTCTTTTTTATATATGCAAGCAACGTATGAATTTAAATTTAGAAAACAGAAGCATAACATTTTTTTTTAATCTGCAGATTAAAGATGAACGATTGCAATGCTGAGTCAGACATGAAAAACTTGAATACAAATGTTATGCAATTACTGGGAGGAACAAAAGTCCCAAAGTGACAAAGGAAGGTAACTAAAACTAAATGTAAAAAGGCAAATAAAATGAAAATCCAAGGAAAGCTTGCAGGTTGCACAGTGAGAATAGAGTCAGAAGATTAAAATTAACAAGAGGACAAAAGAAGAGCACAGAAAAGAAACAAGTCAAAACAAGAAGAAAGAAATATTTACACAATTTAAAAAACACACACACAATGCACTATTACAATGCCAGGACTTTGTGATGTAAAACGTGAGACCGTAATAAAATCACTCCAAAACTTCCTGGTATTAGCAAACTGAAAAACAAAACTGTTATAAAAAATAAATGAATAAAAATATGTAACCTTGTTGCAGAAGATACTAAATACTGAAAGTGGGTCAAAAACTGATTTATCTAAGAAGAAGATATTGGTCTCATTGGTCTCTCGGCTCTGGTAAAACTTTTACACACATGCGTTACCACTAGACACCTACAGGTGGTGTGGTTTTTACACTGAGTAAATCTGAATCCGTAACGCAGATATTTATTGTCTACATGATAATGAACAGTTTTGTGGAAGCACCTTCATTCAGACGCTGCTTCTATGAAGAAGGGAGAGTGAGACAGTCCTGATTTGATTTTATTCTTTGTAATTTTATCTAACACCTAGAAATATCTAAATCTAAATTTGACTCTCAGTTTACAGAGGATGGATCTTGTTTTGCTGATTTCTGTATGTCGGGCTTCAAATGTGACACTACTCCCTCACTCACACACAGCTCAAAGTTTCTCCGTCTAAGACACAGGTGTCAAGCTCCAATCCTGGGGGCCACTGCCCTGCAACTTTTAGATGTACCTCTGCTGCGCCACACCTGAAAATAATAATTAGGTCATTAGCAAGGCGCTGGAGAACTTGACACAAGAAGGAGGTGATTAAGCCATTTCATTCCAGCGTTTTCTACTTGTGGCACATTTAAAAACTGCAGGACAGTGGCCCTGGAGGACTGGAGTTTGACACTCCTGGAAACTGACTCACACATCGTTGCCAGATTGTACAGCTTTGGTCAAGATTTATTCTTCCTGGGATTATGAGTTATTTAGCTTTTTCTTATTTTGCTGTACCCTACACTGAAAAATCTGGATCTTACATTTAGGTGTTTCTTTAGTTAACGAGCTAACTATGTAGCTCCATAGCTAGTTGGCAAGCAAGCTAATGCTAACTATTTAGCTTCAAACTAAAAACTTAGCTCTATACTAGCCAAATTAAGCTAACTATTCAACCTGCTAATCAAGTATTTAGTTTAAAACTGACATTTACAAATGAATAACATGGTGGAAATATGACATTTATTTTAAAAGACCTCAGACTAATTCCTGAAGTTTTGTTGATTCACTTTCTTCCATTTCTTGCCAATGAGCCCTAATGGAGTTATTAAAATTTAATATGACCCTGCCTAAGTATCTAAAACTCATCTCGTTCTCTGATTAAACCACAACGTGCTACTTTCAAGAGTCCGAACAAACGTTTCTTTATGTTCTGATGCAGAAGCCTGATGTGGTGAAGGAGGAAGCTGGAAGCTATATGACAAATGTAGAAAACATAAGTCAGACATGTTCTGTCTGTTCTCTCCAGCTGAGGTGAGGATGACTCAGGCAGGATCAGCCATCAGAGGCGTTCCTCAGTGGAAGAAGTGAGCCGTGCTGACAGGGACGTCACGTCACGACCTCCAGCACCTGTAGAGGTGATCTCTAAGCTCAGCAGCTGTTTCAGTTCCCAGCTCAAACATCACAGTGTTCACAGGTCAGAGATACTTCAAACTAACATTCACTTTTACTGAGGCTGGTTGGTCTGCTGAGTGCGGCGCTTGCTCTTCTGAAGTTAGTTGTTACACTAGCTTACAAAGGACATGTCAGACTTTTTCACCTCTGCTGCATGCTTTTCAATCAAGAAGCAGAATTATTTTTTATCTGAAACCTCAAAGTTGAACGTTTTTATGTAGATTTAATGTGACTGACCATCACGAAGTGTTCACTGCTGTGAAGAGGAAAGAAAAGAACATGGCTTTTTAATTTTACACAAAGATCTGATATCTTAAACCATCTTTCTTCGCAATATCAGTTGCAAGTCTAGTACAGCTCAAACTTAGGGTCACAGGTTCTCAGTTCATTTTAGGTTTGGATTTGACTAGGCTCAAACACATAAACCAGTGGTTCACAACGTTCTTCATAACTTTGGTAAAAATGGTTATGAAATGGAATATCCAACTACATATGGATATTTAGATATCCTTATCTAATAATAATTTTTGGTTTTGCGTTTGCTAAAACATGCTGTTTTTCTTCTCACTAGGCTTTTACATAATTTTCCACAAATATTAATCCATAATTCATTAATCTGTACTCTTTGAAGACGTTATACATTTTTGTTGTTTTTTAAACCTAAAAATAAACCCCATCCATGTTCTTGTCAACTCTGACCAGCTTCACTGTCTTTGCTTACGGAACACAATCTAAAAGCATGATACTGCCACCACTGTGTTTCACAGTGTTTATGGTGTGTTAGGTTTTTCAACACACATTTTCCACTTAAGCCAAAAAGTTCTGTTCTGGTCCTGCTGTCCGGAGCGTTTGGTGTTTTTGTTCCCTTGTTTGAAACTTTAAAAAAGACTTCTCCTGGTTTCCTTTTAACAATAGTTAAGGTCACTCATCCATAAAGGCCAGATCTGTGGAGTGCATGACTGCTGGTTGTCCTGGTAACACATTTTCTGCAGCTCCTCCAGAGTTATCTATCACCTTGCCTGTTTCTCTGGTTAATGTGTTACCATATCCAATAACATAACGTTTGTGGATGTAACATGACAATATATGAAGACGTTTAACTACTAAGAATACTTTTGCAAGCTACTAACTGCAGGCTGTTCAACCAAGAAGCAGATGTAAGGGTGTAGATCTAACTTTAGAGTCCTTGAGGCTTTTACTTGTCCTTTAATCAGAACTGACTGTAGCAAAAGCCCAGTCAGGAGAAACGGAGGAAGATGGAGTTCTTTAGAAGCAGGATGCTTAGGTTCACTAACTTTGACAAACAGAAAAAAAAGTATTCTTAATCATGCTTTAACAATTACATCTTACTGATTCGTTTATTCAAATGTCACAGGAGCAAAGACAAAAAAAACATCTGGCAAGACATTTGAAAAAATGCAGCTTATTTGTTGCTGATGCCAACTTGTTTGTCCTTTTTCTGTCTTTAATCTGTCACACAAAACGTCTATTGAGTTTTTTTTCTTTATACAGTCATATGCAAAGTAGAGTCATGGTTATGGAAATGCCTAGCTGTGTTTGAGGAACAGTGGTTTCTCATGGTTCAGTGATATGCCTACCCATTTGTTTATATGTTCAGTGGAACTAAGGACATCCTCTTCAATTATTTATAGGAAAATAAATATTACCTAATCAAACTGTAACTTTTCTTGTCTTGTCCTTGTCTTTGCAAATTGTCTTATATTTTTATTGACATATGATTAGGGCTGTTTTCCCTAACTTTACCCCTTCTGCTAACTGGGTTGGACCTCAGAAGCTTTCCTCCATTTAAGATTCTTCTTTTTTATCCTTTCCCTCAGAAGTAAGTTGGATATTCAGAAATTAAAATTAGATGTGAAAACGTACGGTTGACCTGTCTTTGAGAGACGTAGACACTTTGATAAAACTGAATTGATCAAAATGCTACTCGGACTATTCATTCTCAATTACCTTCAGAATTTCACATTCTTAGTAGTTGGATTTTATATGATGGTTATTAGTGACTAGTTCCAAAAAAAAAAAAACAAATTCCAATCGAAGTGTCAATATTGTGATTGTGGGAATAATTAAATCTTATTATTCTCTCATTATTTTCTACAACATGTAGAATTGAAGGTTCAATAACAAACATCTTCAGGTTGATATTTGAAAATTTTGCAAACGATCTAACTCTTCCAGAAGAGCAATGATTATGATTTGAAAAGTTCCTTAAAGCATCCTAGTCGTTCCACTGGTCTTCATGCTTTCTGAGCTGTTGCCTCCAGCCGTGTTGGGTTGTTGACAGACATCTGCAGCTGAAGCATCTGAAGCTCCCTCTGCTGAGTCAGACCCTACACAATGCTCCGTGTGTTGCTGAGCGTGTTCTCCTCTGTGTTCCACTAACAGAACCTCAGGAAGGAGGCTGCTGACCAAGACCCCACCATTCACTTTGCTCTTTCCCATTTGAAACACAAAGGCCTGCAAATGAGATAACAGAGTTTAACATTAACAGTTAAGTCAGAGATGTGTTACATTTTTTGTATTTGACCCCCTACATGTATAACATTTCCACAAAGAATGATACTGGCTGCATTTCCATTACAGATGGGCGCAAGACTGTCAATGTTCTGCTAATGTTGAACAAACACAATTTTGCACTTGTGGTGTTTCCATTAAATAAAAAACACAGTTGAAGTCACATAGATTTGTTCATGCAATAAGTCATTAAAAAAACATGAGGTGCCATCATCCTCCAACTACTTCCTGTGGTCTTCTTCTATGGTTTGCGCCAGTGGTAACATCCAGTTGTTGATCATGTGATCCGAAAAAATTGTTTCCATTGCAGTTCTACGAATAAACCAATTTTGATACCTCACCAAAACTTTTTTTTTTAATCAAAAACCAAGTTGTTTGGAAATCGATGTTTTCCATTGAGAAATTATTTTTGATCATATGGTCAGTGGAAATGCAGCTACTAATAACAATATTCTTATTTATAAAGTAATTCTCTTGTCTTCTGATTGTAAAATCATGTTTTTTAGGCATCGTTTTCCAAAAATGCTGAAGAAAATGTCATCATTCCTTTTATCTAAAAGGAATGATTTTGTTTTTTTGTTAAACCTCCCAAAAATATTCAATCAAAAAATCTAAATAAATGATCTATTGTAGATACTGGAAGAAGAAGTGCTTTTTTCATGTAGCTTTTGTGGCTCTAAACAAATGTAGTTTAGCCGAGCTGAGAGCAAAAATTGTTCTTTGGGTTGAAAGGTTTCTGACCTCTCCCCTAGTTTTTCCTGTTTATTTGTTGTATATTGTAGTTTACTGTATCATGACTGTAATTTGGTTATGATGCAAGGTTAAAATGTTCAATCTGTGTAGACTTTACAAGAAGACATGCCTTCACATAAATAAACCACATCCAGTTTTTTTTCTTCTTATTTAGAGCTTTAGTAGTTGGCCTCGGTCTCTGTCAGCTGTTGCAGCAGTGAACACTGAGACTAATGAAACACTCTGTGACATCAAGCACAGGGGGAAGCCTGGCAGGGATCCACCTCCTGTGGTTCCGTGTCCGCCCCAGGATCCTTTTCCAGATGTTGCTCCCTTTAAAACACCTGCTTCTCCGAGTCGACCACTTCACTCTGAAACGACGACTCACTCTCTGCCTCATCTAAGTGTCTGGTTAAAATAAAGCAGCCTCACAACCAAACGTTGTATATCAGTGAGGTCTTTACCTGAATATGCTGCTGTTGTTGTGTTTTGCTTAGACGGCAGCTGTGTCTCCATTAGGAATATGAGCAAAACGTTGCTGATATTCCGAAATAATAAATGCGATTAAAATCATACATGAATAAGTTTGTTCACATGATAAGTCATTAAAAAAAACATTCGGTGCTATGATCCTGCTACCACTTCCTGTTGTCTTCTTTGTCTTTTCCACCAGTAGTAACATCCAGTTGCTGATCATGTGATTCCTGTGATGCAAAAAAACTATTTCCATTGCAGTTTTAGAAAATATACAAATTTTTACACATCCTAACAACCACCTCCTCCTATTGCAAAACCCTTGTATTGAAAAACAGGAGTTTTTTTCCCCCTAAATTGGCATGTTTAAATTTTCCAAATTTATTTTTAGCATTCCAGTTTGCGCATTTTTTACGGTCAACAGAGCAACGCAACTACAGAGACACACAGAACAAACAACAACCAACACACACACTCACACCTGAAGACAGATTAGAGAGACCAACTAACCTACAAATGTGTTTTTGGACTGAGGGAGGAAGCTGGATTACCCAGAGAGAACCCTGAGAGGCATGGGGAAAACATGGAAACTTCATGCAGAGAGACCATGTGCTGGTATTTGAACCCAGGACTTTGTGCTGTTTTAAAATTTACTGTAAATTTATCAATTTGCAAAAATTGACATGAAAAGAGATATCAGCCTTTTCATGACTTAAGAAATAGTCATAAAGGAAAAAACAAACAAAAAAAGAAACATACAACTATTTAGAATCACTGTTGCTGCTACAACAGGCATCTAAGGCCTTTAAAGAAGTCAGATAAACCATCAGCATTTGTTCTGTATGGCTAAGATTGAAGTTGGCATTAAGATTAATAAAAATATGTGGAAAAACTGGATTGAAAATGTTGTGGGAATCATTTCTTCTGAGCAGTGGAGCCAGATGGAGCCCAGAAAGAAGAGACCTCCGAGGGTTTAGATGGCATCCAAAGCTGTCTTCAACATTTCATATCAGCGATTAGCCGAGTTGTAAACAACACTTTCCGCATGTCTTTCCTTACAAATGTAGATCCTTACCTTAACTGAGATTTGTGACTAAAGGGTGCAAAACGTTTCTAAATCCAGCGTGTTTCATAACAGATTAAAAACTCAAAATAATAAAACACAACATCTTCGCCGTAATACTTTTCCTACAGTGTGCCAAAGGATCGCTTCCTGTTCAAAAGCAGCAGCCTGAGTAAACAGCAAACATGTGAAAACATCAATTTTCCTTTGGGATAGCTTCCTACACCTTTTATGCTTCCTCTTACAGCATCTTTAAAAACCTAGCAGACATCTCTGTAGCTACAGCTATCCATGTACAGAAACCTCTGCATGTCATTAAGCCACATCTGGGTCATATGTGAGAGATGCCGTGATATAACGAGAACTTTTCTTGTTTTGTTTGAAAATGTCTTCCTGATTTTCTTCAAATGAAAGCTGTAAGAGATATGTGAACTTAAAAATCCCCATCCTCTTGAAACTCTATGAAGTAGGTGATGTAAGAGCCTGAGTCAGCGGAAAAGGCAGCAGAGCAATCTGCCTTCTGCTCACATCTTAAACTGTACGTCAACATTTTGGACGAGTCAGAACTAATCCTTTAGGAAGTGATGCACTAAGATGTTGTAATTTGCAGAGGCACAACTCAGCTGTCCATGCCTGTGAGTTAAAACTGGGCTACAAACAGCCAGCCGAGTGCTTACCCAGATGTTGACTGATGCTGACTTGTTTCTATTAAAGCTTCAGTATGTGACTTTTATTAAAAATATATTTTTACTTTTTATATATATATATATGTTGCAGCATCATGAGACAGATGATCTGAGAAAAGATTGATCTCCTCCACCACTTTCATTCAAAAACAACCAATCAGAGCCAGGAGGAGGGTCTTAGTGCTGTACACGCTGCTAAATGTGCTGGCTATGCTAACTAGCCTTAGCATTCCTGGCTGACTCTGCTATCGGGGAGGGGTTGAGCAGCAGGTATGTAAACATGATTGACAGCACAAGAACCCGCCTCCTGGCTCTGATTGGTTGTTTCTAGTTAGCACTGGGAGCACTGGCGTTGAATTCAGAGGAGCTTCATTTTTTTCACAGATTATCTGTTTCATACCATGCTGTCACAACATGGTGACAGTTTAAACAAATATGTTTTTTTTTATATAAAAGCTAAAGAAAACTGGAATTAACTTATGCTTAATTCTAGTTTTCATTTTAAAGAAAATGAAGAAAATGATTGTGATGTATCCAAGATAAAATAGTTAATCATAAGTTGATAAGAATTATTTTTTTGTCAACCTTGTCTGAGTGAAAATAGGTAACGTTGATTCTTTCAACTTCTACACAGAAGTGTTATTTATCACATCAATACATTAGCATTGCTAGTGCTTATGTGTGGCATATTCATCAGTTTCTAAGTGGCTAATCACCAGAGAGTATTTCTGCAATCAAAATTATAAAAAAAAAAAAATAAGGTAACTTCCACTTATCAACATGACTATGTAGGGTGAATGAAAAGGAACTCCACCAGTAATTTTGTCTTCATTTGTTTTGAAAAAAAATTTTAATGTCTGTATCTTACAAGCTCAAACTCAAGTTTTATAAAATCAGTTTTTTTTTTTTGTTTTGTTTTTGTTTGTTTTTTTGTTCTCTGGCTATTAATGAGAAAGGGGGAACTAATCTCGTCTTAATTCTTAAAGAAGTCATACATGTTTTCTCCTAAGCTTACACCATTTCTTCTTTATTATATTTCGACCACCGCTGATTATCTTTAGTGGTCCCTGGCGTGAGCCAGGCTGCCTCTCCATCCAGGACAGATTGTCAGATAGTGATGCAGCACACAACCTATTGACAGTTTTCTCTCCCCGTTTGCCGGCTTCACCATTTCCTGACATGAATCAGATTGCAATCTTTGATTTCCTTTTCCAACATTACTTGTAGCTAAAAAAAAACAGGTAATGGAAGATGAGAGCACTGATCACTCTCAATATATGAGAATTTGGAAGCAGATACCCTGGTATATGTGGTTTGATGAAGCCAAACGGAGACCAGGAGATGAGGAAAACGTTCAGCTCAGTAAACAAAGAATATGACCACCATTAAGAAGTATATGGGGAAAATAAACTAGCTAAAAGTTGATGCAATATCAGCTACAACCCTAACCTGGGATCTCTCCCCTTTCTTTGGGTTCTCTCCAGTAGATTTTCCTATTGGGCCAATCAGCAGACAGAAGGAAAAATTGTGAACAATGACAGATTTTCTGCACTGTTTTAGAATTATAGTCTCCCTATAATGGTCAGTGTTGGCCACACCTCCAGATATTGAATCCAGGATTACTAATCTTACCAAACATCGTGAACCAATATCTAGTTTTATCAGAACAAGAATCCAGAGAAACCCCTACTAGTTCATAAATTATAGACTACTTATTCTTATTAAACATGGAGAACCAATATGTAGTTTTATACTTTAATCTTTTTGTCTTTCTTTTGGTTTTGTTTTGTTTGTATTTCTTTTTAATTCATGTAAAGCTCTTTGAACTGCCATGTTGATGAAAATGTGGTATAAAACTAAAATTACCTTACCTACCTTACCTTGTATTATAATTCCACATGGTTTCACTGTATGTGATCATAGGGTTGAAAACAGGGTCAACCTGATGTTCCTCAGTGATGACTTTCTTAGTGAACCATTTTCTAACCCAAGAAGCTTAGAGCTGATTTGATTTTCTTTACTTCATCCAACCACAGAACCAATCCAACAAACTACAGCATATCATCATTTTTCATCCTCCCATGGGTGACTTCATCATCCTCCATCCAACACAGCATGAGCCGCACTTCCATTTCAGGCTAAAACAGTGGAACCATCACAGAGCCTGACCTTTAGATGTGTTACAGAAGAAAAGTCTGGATAGTCCAGATTAAACACTCTGCCCGTTCCTTCTAGGAAGGATCCGGAATGTTCTTTGGTCTGACAAACACTGTGTGTTGGATAATCCCAGATCCCTCTGATTCCAGGAAAAACTAGAACTTCCTTAATGAAGCTTCATTTTAATAGAGTAAATATTTGAGCATTTGCAAATGTTAAACACAATGCAGTCTGAGGGATCAGAGATCACTGATGTTCAGTCAGTGCTTTACTTAGTACTGACTGGTACAACACCAACAGTTGCTTTTCAGATTTTTTTGTATCCATCCCCTGACTTATACCCTGATTTACTTAGTGTTCGTCTTCATCCTGTAGTGGTAGTCAGGAACACTGTTTGACCAGTGAATGGTCCTTCTAGATTCAGGTCTCTTTATACTACACTCACTCATTGTGAAACTGCTGGCACATGTTGCTTTGAACAGGACATATTATTAAGATATCTGTAATTAATTATCACTTAAATTTATGTTTTGAATTAATATGAGTTACAACAACATTTAATTTCCCTTTGGGATCAATAAAGTAATTTTGAATTTGAATTACTTTGTAGAAACCAGTTTTCACTTTGACATTAAAGGCTTTTTTGTAAATGTTTATGTCATAAAATGCCAGCTTTTGTTGATCATGATTGATTTGTAAAAGCATTAAAGGGTTGTATCAACACAACTTAAAGTATCTCACATTTTGTCATGGCTGCTACAAGTCTGTGATAGGCTAAAGGAGATGTTGAGTCCGTCTGCAGGATGAAGCATTCAGGGCCTTCAGGGAATTCACAGCATCAGCTGGAGTTTGCTGCCCTGACCCCAGAGTAGATAAATAACCTCCATCCAGCTGAGTTTAGGAAATGGAACAATGAGGAATCAGTTAATCCCTGCTTCTGCCTTATAATGTCTCACTTTTGTTTCCAAGAATGTCCCGTTGACCTTCAGGATCCCATTAAAAAAAAAAAAAAAAAAAACCCTGCCAATGTCTTTACCTCGCATACCAGCAGGGGGCGCAATTTAGTGTCCAGAATACTGCCAGGACAACATTTTGAAAAGATACTTTGCTGATATTTGGACTTTCCTCCTAATACACTAAGGAAAATTTTTGCAACTGAACATTCAGTCTGTTTTTTATTTGTTATTAAGATTTTGGACATTTTCCTTTATTCTTTAGAGCAAATGATAATGAGGATGTTCTTTTACATGTAGCTTATCACCAGTGTAAGCTAAATTGAACAGTTATTTAAGGACTGATGAGTAAAGTTGGAGGCATGGGAAGAAAACAGACCCAGAAACTGTTGCCTCCTTGTTCTGCTGCAGGTGTTGTGGTTGTCGGATGCAAATCATTCCTGGAGCACATGTCACGCTTTCAGATAAGCACTTAACAAAAGCAAGCATGTGCGAGGTTCACCACTGAACCTCATGGTATGTTTACCACGTTTTCCTCCTTCCTCCTCCTCATGCTGCTGCAGCCTGAGCCAAGTGCAGTTCACCACCACTGGAGCCACACAGACACACCCATAGGGTGTACACACATGCTACACGCACACAACCTGTCTTCAACACACCCCTTTGGCAAATGCACTGGAAATGCCCTGAGGTATGGCAAACACAGTTCCTCCAAAAAGGCAACAACACTGCAGCGGGCACGGGAGTGTGGTTGTGAAATTTCGACATCATTAGGAAGAAAAAAGAACAATCTCAGCATGACGGTCACATCTCTCAGTAAATCAGCTTGATTCCTCATTTCATTTGAGTCCAAACATGCTTATTGCTTGTGAACCATCACATATTTAGTTTTTGCTGTTATCTGCAGGGACAAAGAAGGGTGAAGTGTAGCCTTTGGAGTTTGGTTCATAAGATTCTCAAGTTAAGTAAACAAGTTGTGTCAGAACTTACTTGGAGCAAATTCCTCTGTACTTCTACAGCACGTACGTTGCTGAAAGATTGAAAAAAAGAAATCCATAGTTTGCATCAAATAAAAAAAAATTGGGGGGAACAAGGAAAGAACCAGCAAGGTTCAAGCCTGCCATGAAGCAGAATGTTTAAGACCATCCAGATTTTAAGACCAGCAATGTTTAGTCCACTTTAATCAAATTCTGGTTTGTTTTTTGGGGGGTGTGAATGTGCAACCGACTTTTGTGGACTAAAAAGTGAAATCTGGTCCACCTAAAAGCCTTGGTCTTGCTTCGGTTGAAGTGAATTCTGGTATATATGTCGATCCAAGCGGACCGGAGACACGCCAAAAGCAGGACATTAACTACAGCGCAAGGTATTCTGGGTAAACAAAGCCAAAATAAATGCACAAGCCTAGCACTGCAGGGAGAAATGGCTTGTGGTCTTTTACCAAAGACAAAAGAGAAATCATACAACTGCTTAAATCTGACGCTACTCTACTTTCATTTACATTTTGTGAAGAAAGAAGTTGCGGTCAGGATTTTGTAATGTTTCCTTCAGTAGTTCTTGGTGCAGCGCCACCACAGGCAAGGAGGTGAACGGGTTTTTCAATTTGTTTGGATTGTGTGACACAGTGCAGTGTGAAAGTGAACCACAACTGAAAATGTAACAAAGCAGTTTTTGGTCCCCAAATCAAACCGAGTCTACCAGACTATCAGGTGAGAAAATACCAAATCATGCTAGTACTTTTGGAAGGAATAGTGATGAATATCAACCTCCAAACTCTCAAAGTTCACCCGAATCACACTTTAGACTTTAAAAACTTGGTATTTCAACGGGTCAGTCATCCTAAATTAAACAGAAAACAGAATGACTGTAGTAAGTTCCCATTAATCTCCAGGAATTAACTTCCAAAGGGCCTGACTGCTACTTTGTTAAAAATGTGCCAACATCAAGCTCTCTTGGTGGCTTCAGAAAGCATTTGAAGGAAATATCAATGGGGCTGTATGTGTATATTTAAGCTTATCTGTGTTATTTTGTAGACAGATAAATTTCCCTGTTTATTCAAAGCTGAACTGTGCAGTTTTGAAGAGGACCCAAACTGCAGCAGAACAATGGCAGACACATTGTGGATTTTAAAAGTAAAACAATCAATTTACAGAACTGTAGGAGACACAAAGGAACCGAGGCAATAGGAGCTGTATAATGGAACAATGTAGCAGAAACCAAACAGCATAAATACTGTGGAGATGTGATTGTGGAATGGAAACCAGTTGAGTACAATTATTCGAATGCAGAGACACTAGAAGGGGAGAAACGGAGGAAAAATGGAAGAAATCTGAACCAATACACAGATAGAGAAACTAAAAAACAAATGTAACAATAATAAATGCAGGGGAATATATTGAATAAAAGTGAATACAGAGAAACTAATTAATGCAAAAGAAAGTAGAAATAATTCTTAAAATGAACTGACACAGGCCCTAGAGTAATGAATCCAAATTCTGTAATAAACCAGGAAACTCTGTACTACTGCAAGTAATACTAAAATAATCAAGACAGAAACACCAGAACACAAATGTCAAAAACACAAAATATTACCAAGTTTTGTTTTTCTAGTTTCTAGTGCAAATATACACTTGAAATAAGACAAAACTAACTTACAAGTAATGCTTAAGAAAAATATTGGAGCTTGTTTAAGGTAAATAATTCCTTAATATTGATATAGCAAAAACACTACTTCCACTGGTAGACATTTTTCACATTGCCAGTGAAAAAAAATCTGCCAGTGAAACTTGCATTTTATAAATCAAGAAATTATTGACTTAAAACAATATATTTTCTCTGGAAACTAGACAAAAAAAAAAAAAACTACTTGGTAAGTGCAGTTAAAAGATGGTGACATGCACACTCAATTACCATTTTCAAACGTTCTTCAATTTGTACCATCTATGGCATTATGAGTCCAGTGTAGAAAGTCAACGGGTCAGCGAAGTCATTAAAAATCAGAAATGTGGCATATTGGAACATTCATGGGCTTAATGAGTTTAAATTAACACAACTGTGTTATTCAGGCTGATATATGGACATAATTGGAGATTTAAAATTCAGGAAAGTATACTCTGTGATGACACTTCAAATGAGTGAGAGCCATGTGTCATGTGACCCATCCTGTGGAACTCCTCGATCATCTGTCTGATGAGATCCCACAGTGGCTGGTCATCGCTCTGAAGAGTGAACCCAAACAGCGTCGTCTTACTCAGTCTGCATCCTGGCTCTCTTATCAGGCCTGCCAGTCTTCTCACCAAATGCCCTCTCTTGTTCAGGAAGTGGCACAAAGGAATTTTTCTTTCTTCTTCACTGCCCACAGTGATTCACTGCTGAAACATGCTCATACATAGTTGGTTTACCCTACAGAACTAAGCCCATTATTTCTGGCAGAGTGAGACGTTTCGACATGAGGACCAGAGGTCTGACTCAGAGGGGTGCAGGAGGAGAGTCAGGTGGAAGAACAAAGACCCTGTTAGCTCTCAGCTTTTGTTTCCCTTTCATTTAAATCCAGTGAAACTAACAGGAGATGTGATGTAGTAGAGCTTTTTTTTTTTTTTTGCAAATCAACATTGGTTCATAGCAAACTTAAATTTTTGCTTTAAAGGAGAGGTGGCTGCTGATGCAGCCAAAATGGCGTTCCCTTCATGGCCGGTGGGGACCTTGAGGCTGTCGAACACTGACTTTCTCAGAGGGAGGTGAGACTGGCAGTGTTGGGTTAATTTTATAGGTTGGTCACACACAAGGACTGCTCCAAATTTTCTGTTTGTGGATAATGGCTCTCGCTGAGTCCCAAAGCCTCAAAATGACTTTATCAACCATCAGAATGACAGATTTTTAAGAACATTTGTTTCTCCTCTGTTCTTGAATGTCAGTTTTTAGATCAGGTAATCACATGATGTATGAGTGAAATTGAAACCAAATCCCATTTCATTCATGATTTAATAAGAGGTTGGTTACTTTATCCCAGATGACCCAGTTTAGTTTGGACTATTTTATCCCTTTTTAAATGAAATCATTTGAGAATTTTGTTTTTGTTTTTAGCTCTTATGGTTATCTTGTCTGGCACTAAAATTTGTTTGAGTTGAAACGTTTTAGTGTGATAAGAAACTAAGCAGTAGACACCAAAACGGGTCAAATTCTTATTTACATCTTTGTGCAAATCTATCAGAAAATATCACATAGCTTAGTGTCGTCAATTTTTATGTAGTAAATGGAAAAACTTTTTTTCTTTTTTCTTTTTCTTCAGGATGATAGGAGGAAAGGTTAAAAAGTAGAATTCAAAAAAAGGCAGCAGTGCCGTGTCTCTTCGAATCGTTTTCACCAACGACTCCGAGTCAGAACTGCTCGATATGACGGCCCCTCATAGCTCGAAGCACCTGGACGCGTCACGGAGCTCGCGCGGAGCCAGAGCGAGGTGTGGGCGGGGCCAGCGGCGGGGCAGAGATGTGAGCGGAGCAGCGACTCTCTGCTGGATGCAGTCGGTCAGAGCTGACTCTCACGCGTTACAACAGCAGATCCCCTCTCTGTGTTTCACTTGTTGGAAAACGAGCAGATCAGTGAGACCGAAGTTTTTCCTTTTTTTTCTTTTCATTTTTATACATAAACATATGTATAAAACTCCGCTTTAGCCAAGTAGAATTACATCTTGCGATCTCTGCGGAGTGCAGAAACAAGTCGAGGAATCTCATTTTTCAAGAGGGACCAGCGGGACTATGATTTGAATCAAAGGGACGGACGGAATTGTTGTCTCCTAACAGGTGAGTCCGTCTTTTCATTGTTGATCTTTTCTTAAACTTAGCAGGATTTTTTGTTTGTTTGTTTTGTTTTGTTTTCATGAGTAAAAAGGCAAAGGCATGACCATTTACCTCCGGATGTTCTCCTCCTCCTCTTCATTTAAACATGACAACGTGTTTTGAAATGTTTTCTCTGGCTCACAGCACCACCTCTATCAATAACTGCCCATAAGTGTTTTTTCTGAGCCTTTTCTGTATGAGTCATTTTCCTTTCACTCTGCAAAACATTTTTACCGTTTTCCTCTCCTGTTCTTTGGGGAAAAGCTCAGGCTATTTTCTCTTTCTTTCTGTGCAGGTGTTCATAAATGTGACCCCAAAACTCATCATTCTCGAATAGTGACCCCTTACCCTTCCCTTCATGTAAAATATGCTCTCTATAGTACAGTTATAAACCTTAAACATGTTCTTAAAACCATGCATATTTTAATCTTTATTTTCTGCCATGATGTTGTTGCTGTTTGGGCAAGTTTTTCTTCTTGTTTTATCCACTAAATAAAAGGATCCAGAAACTATAAGACAACTCTAAGCTACACTTTAAAAATTGGTGGGTTAAAAACAACCATATTTGAATTATTTTTCTAGTTCAGGTCAGGTTAAATGTGGACCAATCCGGTGCCCTGGTTAGTTTAGCACAGCAGGGATGGGTTATGGGTCTGACCCAGCATATCTAATCAGGTTTTCAATATAAAACATGAATTAAAACGATTAATGTCTGATGTTAATGCTGGAATTGAATGAGCCATAATTTCCATCTGAACAAGTAGTATCTATGCTGAAGTGTATTATTTTTAGTTTTATTCAACCTCATTTGAATAAACAACTGAATTGAAACAGTACAAGTCATTGTTAATGTTAAGTACATCAGCTACTGACTACTTATTTAGACTTGTGAATTAATTCTTCAGTTAAAATGTGAATGTTGAACATAAAGCAGATGAAAGAAAAAGAGTTTGTTTTGGTGTACAAAGTTATTATTCTAATATAAACTAAAATTTTTGTGTTATTATGTAGGAAAGTTGACCATCTTATTGCTGTTGCTTCATCCTGTGGAAGGGTTGCGGTGAACTCTCAAAAGTCAGTCTGTGTCTTAATCAACAGATTAATAGACTAACAGATTATCATTTAATCAGCATATTCAGTGTTTGGTCAAAGCTTCTCTGCCTCAGTCCCAACAGCATAAATCCAGGATCAGGGTTAATGAATAAATAACCAACAAGTATTATTTTTTTGTGCACAGGAAGTGTGCCGGAAATCCCAATTAAAACTTGCACTGCTATGAACTGGAGTACAAAAATTCAACTTTTGTGGGTCATATTGCTCTGGTCTAGTTTACATCAGGGGATAGTGTTAAGATCTCCTTCCCAATGATGTAACATGCAAATGTACATTTTGCAAATTGTCCTGGCTGAATCTCCTCTCTCTTCTTCCCTCTGGCTCTTTATCCCTTAAAAGCGTCTCCCAGTGGATTACCGTTTAGCCAGCGGGGTTATTTGTCATTTTGCAGGACGGTCCCTCCGGTCCCATCTCCCTCCTGCCTCTTCTGTTCTAATTGAGTTTATCTCTACTCCCTTGGGGTTTTCACCATCTAAACTTAGTCCCGGCAGTTGGATCGCCGTGCAGAGTACGCTCCTGTGAGGGTGATTCACTCCATTGGCTTGTGCTGTGGTCACTTGGGAATAGAGCCCGAGCAACTCAGAGGTGCTCGCCTCATTCTTTGCAGCTGCTTTACCCGTGGTCAGTGCTGTCTCATGACAAAATTGCCATCAAAATAAAGGCAGATGTTAAAGATTTTTGTTACAAATAAAGCCTTCAGTCAGCAGTGCATGAATAAGATTCACTGATTGTGGTGATCTGAGCAAACCCTAGCTTTGCTCTCTGACGCATTTTTCACTGTTCCACTTCTTCTCCACTCTTGTCCCTAATCAGCAAGTCTCTCAGCTTTTACACAAATTGCACCCTCCAGACGGTTTAGACTTCAATGATGAATGACTTTGCTATGCGTGAAAAGTTTAACTTACTCCTTTCTTGTGTCTTATTTTTGGAACAGGATGAATCTTCTGCTGCTCCATGCCACTATGTTGCTGTGGGCTTTGAGCCCCAGCATGCAGAACTACTGTGATAAATCATCTGAGACAAGCAAACTAAATCTCTCTGTGACCTATGAGCTCCCAACCTTCACCGCAGACTTCCCCATCCAAAACATGGTCACCCTGGACGGCATCATCTACGTTGGAGCTGTGAACAGAATCTACGCCTTGGCCCCGAACCTCACAAAGCTGTCGGAGTACCACACAGGGCCACTGCTTGCCAACCAGGCTTGCGGCCTGATGCAGACAACAACGGGCGGCGCCAGTGGGGTTGACAACCATAATATCGCTCTGGTGGTGGAAAACATTTACGACAAGGGATTGTACAGCTGTGGTTCGGCAGATAACGGCGTGTGCCGCCGTCATGTCCTGGATGATGGCAATAGCCTAAAAGCTATTGACGAGGACGTCTACTGCTTTGCAGACAAAGTGCAGCCAGGCCAGGGCCACCCCATTGATGCAGATGTTGTTGTCAGCCCATCAGGTTCTCAAGTGCTCAACGTGGAGAGCAATGTCATCACTTTTTTTGTTGGGAACTCTGAGATCCCTAAGGCAGGAAACATTTCAGGCAGTATCATGCGTCTGCACACCATCTCACAGCGGAAGATGAAGACGAGCCAAAACGGCTTCACTTTTTTCTCCAGCCTGTCACACATGGATCTGATCCCCTCTCTCCAGGGAAACTACTACCTGCGATACGTTTACTCTTTCCACAGCGGACCCTTCACCTACTTCCTTACGGTGCAGCAAGTGAACAAGGACACTCAGGCCTACCACACCCGCATAGTCCGCATGTGTTCCTCAGACCTCGTGATTCGGCGCTATGTGGAAATGCCCCTGGAGTGCATCAGCACGAACAAAAGACGCAGACGCGCCACCGAAGAAGTGAAGGTGTTCAACATCCTTCAGGCCGCCCACGTCACCAAGGTGGGCAACGATGCAGAACTGCAGAGGCAGCTGAAAGCGGAAGAGGATGAAGATGTGCTGTTTGCCGCCTTCGCTCAGGGCCAGCCCGGCTCTCCGGAGCCGACCCCCAACTCGGCTGTCTGCGTCATGTCTCTGAAGCACATCAACAACATGTTCAAGATGTACATGCAGAGGTGCAACACCATTGACCCGTACCACTTCACTGGCTCAGAGAGGAAGTCCTGCTATAATATGGTAAGAGCTGGGAGGGTTTAGTGTCTGGTGGGAGGGGGATGTTGTTGAAATCTCACTGAGCATGTGCAGGGTTTTCCAAGTAAAACCTGTTGTTTTTCTTAGTGTTTTTTTTTTATTTTTATTTTTTAATCATAAAATACCTGAAGGTAGGGTCACTTTTAAACAAATCACCTTAGATCAAATAGTTTGTGTGGCAGATCCAAAATATCTAAGTGCCCAAATCTCCCACTAAGCTTCTGCAACATCTCTTTTCTTATCCCTTCAAGGCACTTTAAAGAGATTTCCCCCAGAGACAGTGAGTTTAAGGTTTTTCTAATCTGTCCGTCATCTATTGTGTTCAGTTTTTATTGTCTAGGGTTAAGAACCTCGACTGTTTATCTGAAGCGGACAGAAACTGGGTGGTCTGAGAATTGCACGGGCGCTACATCCACTCTGTCTGTGCCAGAGTGCCTTTGAGCAAGGCACCAGAGCATAACCCACTCTTAACTGAAACCACAGTGGTCTCTGGTATACTTTCCCATCAGCTTCTCAAGTAGATGCACAGAAGACCTCTGGGTGTCGAGTACCACTTCTGTACTCATTCTTTGTGAATACGCTGATTGTGCGTGCTGGAGGACTTTAGCAAAACATTTTCTCATGATATGCGGTCATGAGAGAAAGACAGTGAGGTGAACATGCTGAACTTTATGCTTAAGCTGAGTTTTCTGTTTCTGTCCATATTTGGTGAACAGCATACAACTTGTTGCCATTTTTAAACTCACTCCTCCGGTTTTCGGACAAGGTGCCAGGGCGATAGTTCCAAGTATACACATTCATCAAACAGAAGAAGTCAGTTACCTGTCCTGGTTCCAGCTGATCATATGCCTCAGATACAGAACAGAAGAGTGATACCCTTAAACCATAAAAGAAGAAAATGCTCTCACATGCCTTACATACCAGCGAAAGACACCTCATATGTTTGCTCACTAAATTTGGTTGCTTTCATCCAGTTCCATTTGGTCCTTCACAAATATGTTGACTGTTTGACAGCTGAATCAGAAATTCAGTACCTTTTCAGTTATGGTTCTAGGAAGTACAATCGGCGCCGTCTGCAGCTTGAAAACAGTCGTCACTCTGCCCTGCTTCTGCCTTCCAGTCCATCAATCGACTGATAAATAATGACAGACTTAACTGACGGCCACCCTGCAGAAGGAAGCTGTCAATATGTTTGCTGGTTTTGCTTCGTCTTTACTTAAGCTCAGCATCAATCAGAAGTGTAGAACATCACTGGAGAGGCACAGGATTAACCCAGCCTCCTCCACGCTTTACTCAGTCAATAGGTTGTCTCGGGGCAAGCACATACAAGACTAATGGTGGATAGATGTGTAAACACCCCACCCCCCCCACGCACATGTGGAAAACTCCCATCAAAACATTTGTTCTGAATGTTTGTAACCAGGGAGGTGAATTTTTTCTACTGTATACCTAGATGCTATTACCATCCACCAGAAGAGCTGCAGGGTTTGAAAAACTGTATCAGGCACATTATTTTCTGGATCTAATGAAGCTTTCCATAACAATTAGTGCTGTTCACCCTTTGTAATCACACTTACTGGAAAAGAAAGATTTTATTGGCTGCTGCAGTTCCTTGTGTGTTTGTTTTTTGTCTGTCTTTTCGCTGTGTTCACATATTCTCCAAATACGTTTTTGAAGCAGGATGCTAACCTCTTCTGTAAAGCTACGGTCTGAATCTTTATATTTCGACGCTATCTACTCTGGCACCAGTAGGTGGCGATAACGTTGACATTGACCACATCAAAATTCTCAAGAAGATTTTAAGTGTGGCTAAAGCAGTCGTTGGCCAAAACAGGTGTAGTTTGTATTTGCTCTGACATTGCTTAGAGTTTGCTCTCCGGTTTATATTTGAAATGTAATAGTAACAGGGTCAGGACAAAGTGAGACAATCAAAACAAAACGTTGAATGCACACATTTATTCTATCAGGTTAGAGACCTAAATTAAGACAGATTTTGGAATTAAGCTTGAGTACATTAAGAGAATCCACGTTGTAAATTAGGAATAAGGTGAAATCCATGAAGAAATCTAGTGGCCAGGGTTTTATCCCAGCACCTTCTTGATGGAAGGCAGCACTGCTAACACCTGTGTCAGCAGTAAAACATACAGTCAGTTCTGAATACTGACACAAAACTGCCTTTTAGGCATTATGTGCATCTTCATTGTTGTAAAACCAGATCTGTTGTACTAAACTCATCTTCAAAGAATTCAAAGGTTAGCTTACGTCTTAATTGATTTACAAACTAGAATAATGCTCATACTAAAAGAAAAAAAACACTTACTTCACTTTGCTTTTTTTGATGCATAACACCTCATGAACCGCCTTTGAAGTAAAGCAGTTAAGAATGTGATCTTGTTTAGTTTCACAGAAGCAAAAGCTAAGCTTTTCCCATTCAAACTAGATTAGCTTTATGCTCTGTGGTGGGTTTGTGGGTGCATCACTGCTGTCCTGACAGCTATCAGCAGCACAGATCCGCAAGGGGGAACTCTGGAATGCTAGGGGCTTCAGAGGTGGGGTGGTGGGCGACAGTGCATATCTGACTTTCAGCGAGCCGTGATGAATGGCTCTGGGATAACTGGGCATCAGCAGCTGGGCGGAAGATGATCCCTCACCCTTGGAGCCGCCGTGGCAGCCGGCCACGCTGCTGGAGAGGCTGCATCTTCGCTCCTTCGGCCTTCACCTGTTGCCAGCACCTGTGGGATAAACGCAGCATCACAAACACCTTGTTGGAGGGTCTTTATCTGAACCGATGCTCGGTGTAAAAATCAGAAAGAGACAGAAGTCAGTTACCTGTCCTGGTTCCAGCTGATCGCCAGTGGTTGTTGCTCAATTTCTGGTCATAATTTCAGCAAGACTAAATGTTTTTCTGACTTTTACCAGAGGTGGAAAAAACAACACTGTCTTAATTGGTTCACCTTTAACAAAGCGAAGACATTCTGTTTTTGTGCAAAAGACGGTTATTTCCTGTAAGCTGATCACTCTCTGAGCTGCTGTGCACACACGGCCGAGGCAGAAAACATCCTGCTGCAGTTCAAACAACTTTGAATATTTTTCCCCGTTAGTTCCTTGTGAGGTGAAACACGTTTATACCGCATGACTTCCAATGGAAGCCACAAACTGTACTTGTCCACTTTATTCTCGATTTTGACTAATTTCATTTTAGAAACAAAGGGAAGAGAATTTGATCTCTCAGAGCGAGTGTCTGCAATTTTATTATTGGACATTCTTTCCTCCTGACTCATTTGATTATGGGTTGACATGCAGTTTTCAGGAGCGTCTCAGTGCTGTATAATTATCAGAGACGCTATCCCTTATTCTACTTCATGTACATTAACATCGCAGTGCTTGAACTTTCCACATTTTTTCCATGCCAAAACCACAAGCTTCAGTGCGTTTTATTGGGGTTTTTTTTTAGATACTCCAACATAAAGCAGAGTAACAATTGTGTAATTTGACACAATTGCAGAAAAATGAAGGAGTGTATAGTTTTTTTTTTATTATTTTTATTTTTTACAAATGTAAATCTGAAAAGTGTGGTGTGCATTTGTATTCAGCTTTTTATTTTAATAACAGTGTACTTGTTATCAAAATAATGCCACCTCAGTCAGATTTGTTGAATATCACTTATGTCAGGGACTTTGACTGGGCCATGTTAACACATGCTAATAGTTATTATTTCTCAGATTCTCCCACCTGAGCTGCTGATGTCCAGAATCACTATGAGCCTCTTGGCTGCTGTCCTTTTCCATTGTTGCTATGGTACACTTTTTTTTCTGAGTGATTCAACTCCTGCTAATTTATTCACGACTGTATCAATGGAGTATACATACTTGGTACTCTATATGTTGTTTCATAGAGTGTGATTTAATGGTTTAATTTAAAAAAGAGATAGAATTAAGTGGAGCTTATATTGTTCAGAGTTGGGCTATAAAAATGATATATATTGTTATAAACACGTGACCAATATCAACAGATAATAAGACTGAAGGAATTTTGATAATTTCACTAAACTCCGATCAAGAAATGCCCAGCATTCTGGGGGATGTAGCTGCTCAACCTCTGACGGTGGTATCAGCTAACTCACTCACTCGCTAGCTAGCAACAATCTGTCAGCAGTTTTATGTTGCCCTCAACACTCTCTGTCGTACTTCACTGGACACGTTCGTGAAAAGGTCGGTATTTACGACCACAGACACAAATACGTATATGATGTCTATGTTTGCGACTGTGTACGCCTACTCTGTGACGCACTGACTCGCACAGGAAGCTGCTCAGTAGGAAACAGTGTTCGAACTCTTTTGTATGCAACACCGAGCTGATAATGTTGAGAGTCAGCCTAATCTGTTGTAATAATGCACAGTGTGACTGCTGGTCTCTATGCAGCGCTGACACTTGTGCGGTGGCTCCCCTGATGGAGATTAGCTTTGTGGGAAAAGAATGAATTTATCACTGTCATCTCAACCGTGCATGATAAAAGGAGAAAATGCTCCAGAGAAAACTGGAGAAAAGGAGAAAAGGTCATGTCACTACTCTGGCAGTATTTTGGATATTTAAAACAAATTAATAATAATTAGCGATATGGAATGACATATATCATCCATCCCTAACTTATTCGTTCCTGTTTGATAACAGCTGGTACAGTGCTATACTGTTTTAAATTTTTTAGTTTAAAACTCCAAATGTGCAGATATGGGAAGTAAAGCGCTCCTAAAATGGCCTATCTTTATAAATTCCTTTTCCAAATATTCTTTTATCTGTGAGTCTTGATTGTATAGCACTGTGTTCAGTGAAAGGACAAGTGGAGTAAAGAGATGACAACTTAGCATTAGCCTTTAAAGACCACTGAACGCCCAATGATCAGCGCCTGCAGTGGAATGATCTAATTTTGGCATCGTCTCATGGATTTATGACTCGCATCCAGTGGCATATGGCAGGTAGACTCTAAGTAATTGTGAGGTTTGAGAGAGATAAGCATGGTCATAAAGTTGTAAACATTTCGAGGGCTCATACTTTAGCACGCAGATGGTTGGTGTTTTTGTTGTTTCTTCCACCAAACTGTGTGTTTCTGATTGAAAACTCCCAGTTGGAATGTGGATAGGGTTAAATGCTCAGAGTAAGAGCATGCTTGAAGTTTTTAAGTGGTGGTTGTCAGTTCAGACGTGGCTCTTAACTCCAGTTTGGGCCGTAAGATATGATGAATGTTGTAATAATGAGTGGCCCTCTCTTCAGCTGTCTCTCTCTGATGGAGGAAATCTGCTTTTCTTCTAGTTTCTCTCGGGGTCACCTCTAACTCCATGCAGAAAAGCCAGAAATTGAAGAAAAGACGACTTACCTTCACAACACCTCACTGTGCCTTTTTAAATGATTCTTACCTGGGCCAATTTAGTTCACCACAATCACAAATGTCATTGCATGTGTTTGGTATTTTTAGTGATAAGCACAGACAAAGAAGTTTTAAAATGGAAGAAGTTTTTTATTTTATTTTTTTATAAATAACATCTGAAGAGTCTGTAATACTGTTACATTCATGAAGCATAAATCAAAAATTTTTCTATAGCACATTTCAGCAACAAGGAGCTTCAAAGTGCTATATATCATGAAAACACGAAAATAAAAAGTCACAGAAAACACCATATAGTCAACAATTGAGAAACCAGTAATAAATATTTCACTTTGATGTGTGCCATCATCACAATGCTCCTAAATATAATCCAGAAGAACCAACTGCATTCAAAAGTCAGCTGTTCATTATGGGACTTCTGGTCAGATGAAAGTTAAATTAAACTGTTTGACCAACATACAAGATGTAATTTCTGGAGGAACAGGGAAGCTAATCAGTTATTAAAGAGAAAAACTGGGAGAGCAGATGAGCTGCATTTCCATTAACAAAGAAAATGAAACTATCAAAACAATTTTGCTTAATGAAAACGCACCAATTTTGGAAAATTAATCTTTTTTTTATTAAACGTTTTTACGCTAAGATAAGGTGGTTTTTTCATCCGTATGGAAATTGATGTATTTTGCAAAACTGCAATGGAAACACTTTTTTCGCATCACGTGATCAGCAGCCAGATGTTACTACAGGCGAAAACGATGAAGAATATGACAGGAAGTGGTAGGAGGATAATGGTTTGTTTTGTTTTTTTCCAAACAATATCCAGTTGCCTCCAACAGAGCTCTCACAGCATCACAGAGTTCAGAAAAAGTTGTTTCCTTTCAAAGTGTTGAATCCATAGATCTTCTGTAAAATCACCGACTAGAATTTCCCCAAAACGCCTCATATGTAGCCGCTCCCACATTGCTCCAACGCCTGAATAAAATATTTTCCAGTCAATTTTTGAATATAGCGCACAAAACAGCAGCAAAAAAAAAAACAAAAAAACAATGCATATCTATCAAACACTCGGTTTAAACTTATTGATCCAGGTCGCCAGGGCCTGATGGCGTCACTTTCAAAACAGAAGTGTAAAGCCATTTTCTCGGGTAATGCAGTGTGTGGAGCTGTGGCAGGGCTTTGGAGCCTAATGCCCTTCCCTATAAGTCCACACAGAGAGTAGGAGCACTGGAGATAAAGAAGGGCCACATTCTGGGTCAAAATTATCATCGGATTACCATTGATCTGTCGAAAAACGGCCAAATGCTGATTGCTTTTAAATTGGATTCCCAGCCTGATTGATTACCCCGAGCGTGTAATGTCATTCCAGCTGGGAGACGCTTTTGACAGACAGTCGTTTTAATTAGGCTGCTTGTTTTAATGAACCTGTTTCAAATGCTGGCATGCAAAAATATAAGCAAGCAGAAATGCATTGATTTTTATGTCTTGTCTGTGCTTTAAATCAAAACAAGCAACTGTTTATGTTGCTTCAAGAATTTATTTATGCCAGTTAGATAATATGGCCCTAAATACAGTAAGGCTTGCTTTATTGGATTTGCACACAACATATCATCATACAAGAAGAGCCTGTGATTTAATGATGGAGAGTTTAGACATCCGTAATTTTTTTTTTATCTCTTTTAGAATTTTTCTGTTGATGCAAAGCAACCTCTTGTTTTGGCATTTTACAGATTAAGCTCATATTATGATGCTTAGGGAATGAACTGAATTTATGTATTTATGTAGTGCTAAGTGTTAACAAATAATACAATACAATGTGCCTTCACATTATCAACTAAGCTACTTTACAATAGCTGTCCTTATCTGGGTGTTTGTAAAAATGTTTTGTAAATGGGGTAAAATAATTAGCCTTGTCCAAATGTAGCCAAAAATGACAACAAAAAAGACATAAAGACCCAGTTTATCAATATTGAACAAATACAAATTAATTGAATATTCATACAACTAGGATTGCAAAAAATCAGCTTTTTATGAAAAATGTTTGACAAAGATTAAACATTTTCTTTTAGTAGATGTTGCCTAATGATAGTGGCAGTATATAATAATAATTGCAATTCGTGCAAACATAATTTCTGTGAAGCATGGAGGAGGCAAGATCATGCTGTGGAGTTGCTTTGCTGCAGGAGGAACTGGTGCACTTTGTCACATAAATCACATCACAAGGAAAGAACAATATGTGGAAATATTCCTGCCTGATAAAGATATCAGGCAGGAAGTAAAAGTTTAGGAACAAGTAGGATCCAAATGGACGATGACCCTATGGACACAGTCAAAGTGGTCACAAAATGGCTCAAGGACAACACAGTCAATGCTTTGGTGTGGTCACCACAAAGGCCTGATCTCAAGTCTGAACCTGACTAAGTTCCTCCAGTTCTGTCAGGAGGAATGGGTCAGAGATCCAGTAACTGTGTGACTCAAGTCATACAGGTCAAAGGTCAATGTCTCCAAATGCTAAAAACATGTATGAAAACTTCAGATTTTGAAAACATGATTAAATGAATCTCAGCTGCAGTAACTCTAACTGACCAAACGAGAGAAGTTGGGTCTGATCTAACTTCAGGCAATGAGAAAAAAACAAAGGTGTATTGTTTTTATTTCTTGCATGTATATTTCAGGTTTTCACTGTATCAAAGCTGGTATTTATAGTATAGAAACAAATTACCCTGCAGCTAAAGACACTCCAACATCCTCATCTGTGACTGGACATGCGTTGCGATGTGACAGCATCAACCCATCCATCAGCACGTTGCTTTGATTTCTCCCGATCTCCCAGGCTAGTCTTGTAGTTTTCCACTAGCATAATGACTGGTTACAGCGACTGGCCCCACAGCGGACTCACAATAGCTCTTAATGCTGCAGCAACTCTCCGTGGCGCTGCTGATTCAGTGGGCTCTGCTGCAAGATGTCATGCTTTCCGCGCTCCGCATGCTGGAACCTGCTGATGGCATCACTGAGCAGGTATTTGTTGTCCATGAACGGGAACCAGATGTGCAGAGTAGCATCAATATCATCTAGATCCTTTATCTACTGCTGCTATTTATTTAATGTGTGGGGGGGTGGGGGAAAGTCAAATTAAGAGTACAAGAGTATTTTTGGTGTGTGCCTAATTTGTCAAATAAAGAGATCCAAGAGCTTCTGGCACAACTTTACCAACTCTCCCTGGTGAGGTGAAGACTGCAGCAACACCTGAACTATTGGGCCAGATCATTAGTCAGGCTACTGGCTGCTCTGCTAGTAAAATCGTTTCCTAGGTTGTCAACTTTTACAATTTTAAAATGCTATGAGGCACACCTGACGAAACTCAGGCATGTTTTGTGATGCCTAGATGATTGTTCTGCAGGAAAATGCATGTACATCTTGTAAAAGTATCACTCTTTAGAGTCAAACGTCAGTCTGAATTTTTAGATTTTATTTCTGCTTTAAGAAAGCAGCAGATTAGCTGCCAGTACTGTATAATACCATCAGAAAGATAAGTTGTCAGAATGGTTTCTGATCATGTTCTGGATGCATCTTTTTAAAGCTATTTCTTCTAACAAAAGTCAAAATAAAGATGAATCTAAATGCAATGCAGTCATATTAAAAGAAAGTACAGAATGTATTTTGATCCAATTTGGAGCCAACGCCAAGTCAAAAAGTCAACCAAGTCCAGCTGAGCAGAGCAGATCCTGATGGGAAAGAGTCACAAACGTTTCAGGATCCCAAATACAGAGTGTTGGTCTCTGACATCCCTGATCAACATTCTATTCAAAAAATCACCATATAATGCAAATGCAAATACACAAATGTTTTAGAGGGGCAGTATTAGGTCAAATTAACTTTCTTGAGCCTTACATCTTGTTATAATGTTATTCCTTCATCAAAAACATACCTGGAGTGTTGCCTTGATTCTTTCATGGATGTTTGGGAAATCCTTTAATTGCTATGGCAACCATTCAGCTGTGCAAAATGCCTGGGTGGATCTAACACCACCTTCGAGGATGAAGCTCCTCCTCAGAGCTGCAGCTTTCAAGTTTCTCCCTCACAGAACATTTCCCCTCTCAGCTCCTTCAGACTAGCAGGAAGCAATTAGCAAAAACCTGGTGGAACTGAGCATCTGCTGAGCTCATTATAGGAGCTACTTGTCAGTGTAACACTGGTAAAAACATTGTTAAAGGATCCATGCTATGATCACTTCCTGAAGGCGGAGTTTCAGAAAGAGCTGGGGTTCTTAAAGAGATAGCAACCCAATTTCAAGGCTTTAAATTACAAAGTCAAATTTCATTTATGTCATATTTGATATATACAAAGTATTTATAAAAACTGAAGATAACAGTTACTTGATTGCACTATAAAAAGGCGCTATGTGCCTGCAAAACACATAATCCTGCCCCTTTAAAAAGAGATCATAATCTTGACTGAAATGTCAGTGAACGAAATATTATGTTTCCACTGTGAAGATCCAGCATGTGTACTTTATTCAGGACTCCTCTTGCATAAATTACTCCATCAATGCAGCGCAGCAGGAGGTGATCGGACTGTTCTTCTCTGTTGTGGTTAGGAAGCTCAGACTGCTTTATTAATGGCCTTCGGGTCATCTGCGTTGTTCACTTTGATGTCTTTTATCTTCCTCTTAACAAAACTCTTAGATTTAGGTCAGACCAATTAACTGGTCAATTAAGCACAGGAACACCTGTTGTGTGACCATGGTCACTTGGCACCTTTGGCAGCGCGGGCCGGTGCCAAGTCCTGCTGGAAAATTAAATCAGCTTCTCCATGGAGCTTGTCCACAGAAGGAAGCATCAAATGCTCTAAAATCTCCAGCCAGAAAGCAGCAATGATTATGAACGTTAGCAGACCAACACCAGCAGGTGACATGGCAACCCAAACAATCGCAAGTTTTGTTTAAATTATAATGTGCATAAATCTTTGTTGCTATTCTGCTGATGTAAAAAAAAACACACACACACAGTTTTGTTATTGCAGTGTTTCAATTAAATAAGAAATTAAATTAACATCATGTGATAAGCTTGATCATTAAAAACCATGGCAGCAACTGATGTGAACAGCTATAATTCAGTAGAGACATCGGCGCCTTATTCAGGCGTTGGAACAACAAGCTCCATCTATTTGGGAGTGGATACGTTTGCAGAGTTTTGGGAAATTGTGCGAAAATAAATTTTGGGTTTTTCTTACCTTCAAACCATAATCATCCAATATTTCTCATTTTGAATTGAACTAATAAACTGTATTAACTATCTTAGCTTCGTTCGCCCAACATAAAATGTAAAATAAAAAAGTTCACCCTAACTTTTAATTTTGTCTAAATCCTCTGTGAGAAGACTAATTAGACAAACATGTCCTCATTTAGTTTCTCCTGTTTATCTCAGTCTCCTTAGGGATTCTTGCCGTGTTTGATCAGCTCCTCCATTTTGTTTCTAAAGTGTCGCTAGAGTACATTAGAGCAACGTATAAACATTTACCGCTTTGGGCCGCAGGATTCGTCCAGGCAAACCTGCTGTTAGTATCTCAAGCTGCCGTAGATTTAACTGTTTTTCTTCCCAGAACAGATTGATGTGTAGCAGCTGCCCACTGACAGACATAGCTCTACGCTTTTACAATAGGAAGAAGCACAATGAAGGTGAAGGCATTAAGACAGAAATCATACAAATTAGCATGGAGCAAGGCTCGGCTCTTCCTGTTCCTGCAGATGTCCTGCATGCCACAGCCTGTCCATGCTATCACTAGGGTGGGTGCAGAAATCAGGCTGGAAAATGAAAATTGATGAATGAAAGGAGGAGAGCTGTGTGTTCTTGTCGACTCCTGTCCCTTTCATTCACCTGGTCTGTGTGCGTAAAAAAGTTGATAAGTTCTATCTTCAGATGGTAACGCAGATCTTCTGGCATGCATCCATGCACATCAGCAACAAGCTGCAGCAGCATAGAGCAACAACAGGTCAGATGGAAACAAGAAAAAGATCCAGTATTATAAGCATGACTCATTACTAAAGGTTTTGTTTTTACTCGAGGTTCAAACTGTTCAAACTTCTGTATAGTTGCTGGATTATTCAGAAAACCAAAAAGAACGTAATCTCTGCAGCACAGTGGACCCCCAGCTGTAGAACGTAACTGGATTATTTGTGTAAGGTCACATTCACACCTGCCCTGTTTAGTCCTAGAAATCCAGTTTGTTTGTGGAGGAGTGAACATGTAGCCGAACTCTGATGCGGACCAAAAAAACCTAACTTCATTCCTACTACACACCCAGGTCTCTGTTCGGTTGAAGTGAACTCTGGAGTGGTTCGAATGCATGCATGAAGCAGACCAGAGAAAGTGACAAGAATAGGAAGGGGACTAGCAGGGCATTCTGGGTAAATCCAACCAAAAAAAAAGAAAAAAAGATGCTTGTCTCTAGTTGTAGTGGGAGAAATGTCTTGTGGTCTTTTTCCGTAGACAAAAGAGAAACCCTACAAACCCTAAAATCTGACATCACTCCGATTTTGTTTAGATTTTGTGATGAAGGAAGTTGCGCTCAGTGTGTTCTTCGTGTCGTTTCCTTCAGTGATTCTTGGAGCGGCGCCACCACAGGCGAGGAGGGGAACTGGTTGCTCAAACGGTTTGGTACATTTGACTCAGTGTAGTGTGAAAGAGAACCACAGCAGCTGATAATGGAACAAATGTTGTAATTTTGGTCCCAAATCAAACCAAGTCTCCTGGGAAACCCTGAAGTTCCCTGATTTATGAAAAACCTTTTAGAGCAACTCTAAAATACTTGTTCCTGTGTTGCCTTGATACATTCAAACTCTTCATTCAAACTGAAAATCGAAAGTTCAGTTGATGAAATTTAGATCAATTGGTTAAGTGGGATATCCAGACCTATTTATGCGCATTGAATAGATATACAAATGGATACATTTAGTTTCATCTGAGATGCATAAAATTTTTTAAATTGACAAGTTTACTTTGCAAGAGTGAAAAGAATGATGGTTTGAATGTTCTGTTAAAATAGTTACATCTTGATGCTTGAAATTTAATTTTTTTGTGTGTGTTTGAGTTCGGTTTGTTCACAAATGTCAGCATCTAATCACATAATTCTGGTTACGTTAAGGCTTAGCCAATCACACTTAGCCTCCTCTTCCAGATTCCACCAAATTCTTGATACACTATTAGTAGTGGTGAAATTCCTAACAGGAGCTGGGGCCCAAAATCCGACATCTGCTTAAGGCCCCAGACAACCTTGAGCCAGCACTAGAAAAAAAAAAGAAAAAAAAAGTGAACCCCAAATCCAAATCATGACTTCATGATTTGGCCATAAAACAGTGTCAGAGAAAGTATTTGCTGATGACTGATGAAAATCGATGCCAAACTCTCTGGAAGCTGCTCTTTAAATCTAACACCTCCAGACATTCTGATGAATCCTCCATTTCTCTGACGATCAGGCAGGTGGAGGCCAGTGTTCCCTGCATCCACCCAGGTGTTTGCCACATCACAAGTAAAACACAAAAACCTGCCTGATGATCAGGCAGGCAACATTCAGAGTACAACATTCAGCCTCTGAATGTTGTACTCTGAGCTGCGCCGGCCGGAACGGACCATGAACCCCACTCCACACTCACCTTCCCCAATAACTGATTTCACAATTCTCTGACTGTGCCAGAGAACACACTGAGACAGAGTCCCACAGCTGCATTTCAACACTGATGGAGCATCTCCGTGGCGCTGTCATTGTTGTGGGCCCGCTCATGACTGCAGGCATTTCCTGGCGATTTTCTGCATGATTTCACATTTGCTCAACGGCACTGTTTAGCTTGGAATCTGCTGAGTTAATGATTGACTAAGGAGTTTGTGTTTTTTTTTTTTTAATTTTATTTTTTGTGTAGCTGGAAGCGTGCTTAAATCCTTTTACATGGGCCTTTTATGTGCACAACTTATCTGCTTGTGCTCCCTAGATAAAGAGTGGAGCAAACATGCAAACTGTCAGCGCCTGCAAACTGTCTTTAAGCAAGGCCACTGCTACAGGATTTATAAATACAGTTCAGTTTGGAAGAAATACTCAAATAGTTTACTATTTTTTTATAAAATGATGTGTTGGGCTTGCTGTTAGTTTGAGGAAACTAGAAAACTCAATAACTGAATGTTACAACCTTGGGGCTTTTTTTGAAGGCAGCGTTTCGATGTTCCAGGAACCTTGAAGAAGGTAGAGGCCCCGGGGCCAAAACATTAATTCCGATCAGTTCTGCATAAAGCCATCATCATTCAGAGATTTACAAACTTTTATTACAGATTTATTTCTTATTTGCTAGTCATTTTTACTATGAGGCTCAGTAGCAGCTTTTGATACTGAGTATTTTGCCCAAATTATCAGAAAAAATAAAAATAAAGACAAACCATCGTCCTGTTACCACTTCCTGTCATCTTCTTTGTCTTCTTCAGCAGTAGTAACATCCGACTGTTGACCATGCGACTGCTGTGATGCGAAAATGGTGCCCTCATTGCAATTTCACGAAATAGATCCATTTCTATACTTCTGAAAAAGAAACCCACCTCATACTAGTGCAAATGTTTTTTTGAAACTTCTGTGTTTCCATTAAGCAAATTTGTTTTAGGAATTTCAATTTGCTCAGTTTTATGGTTAACGAAAACGCAGCTACTGGAACAAGAGCTTTCATTCTAAAACCAGTCGATGCAACTGGGACTGTGCTGACACCGATGACCGCTCTGCCAAGATGATGGCAGAGCGGTCATCTTGCAGTCGGAAGGTCATCGGTTCAATTCTGGCTTCTTCCTCCTGCTGGGCAAGACAGTTAACCCCAAGCTGTCCTCTGATCTGTGTGTGAATGTGATATATAAAATCAATTTACTATTCACAGATGATGCATTAAAAAATAAATGGAGATAAACCACAGGAGACTAATGATGCTAACCAGGGTTGATTTGTGATGTAAGGAGCTGTCACAAGTAGCACACCTGGATATTGAAAGGAACATATTTTTTTCTATGTCTATATTATTTTACGTTGAGTCAAAATAGTAGGGTGCAGGTTGATACAGGTTAATCTTTTGATGTGGTCACCAGGTGGGGATGGGGGAACAAAAAGACATTTTCCACCCAATTAAACAAAGTGTTTAGGTGATCATGGTGCCATTTCTCTGTTTTGACATCATTGCAAATGAGACAGTTCTCCCTGAATGCCAGGCAGCCGAGCGCTTCGCTCTGATTTGATTTCTTAAACGCTCTCCTTGCCAGCAGCGCCTGAAGCCATTCATGATACACTTATTTAGTGTCAAATATGGAGGAGCTTTGCTCCGTGGAGCTTATGAGTCAAAACACCCCCACCCCCCAACCACACACACACACACACACACACACACACACACACACACACACACACACACACACACACACACACACCCCTTCCAGCTATTTCCTAATCAGTCTCCTACACTTCTATTTCATCACATGCTGATATCCTGCTCTCCACTGAAACGAGGCTTATCTGTCAGCCCCCGTGCTCCAAATGAAGGACCAAAAGCAATCTCATCTCCTCTCCTCTCCTCTCTTTTTCTCTCCTCTCCTCTCTCTTCTCCTCCTGCTGCCCTGAGCAGTGGCCTCACCTTGACCCCGGATCGCTCCGCGGTCCGACGAGTTTGTCGTAAGGTTTTAAGTTGCCCCTCTTTGAAAAAAGCTCATGGTCGCAAATTTTGGCAAAGCAGCAATGATCCCAGCAGAGCTGCAGTCGCTGTGAAGAGGGAAGACAGGAGTAAAAGTGTTCCTCCTCCTTGTTTCACTCAAGCGTTGGGACTTCATAAGAGAGGTTGGACACATGGAAGGAGGTTGCTTCACCCTGCAGATGAGCGTTAGCTTTAAACTTTGTCACAACAGGAACAGGTAGTAAAGGATGCACATGTCTGCCTGAGCCTTAGCTGCCTTTACATTATGGAAAAACAGACAATATGAATAACTCTACCACAGTCATGTTGTTTTCCTATTTTACAAATAGTAGGTATTTTTAAAAAAAATCTGAAATCCTAAACTAAATGCTGTTTTTTATTTGTATTTTTTACTTTGAATATCAATGCCAGAATAATAATATGCTGTGTGTTCTGTTTGTACTAGAAAGTTAGACCTTCTGTGTTCCTGGTGGAATTCCAGTCTTACACTGAAATTCCAGATTGGAAAGTGGAGCAGCCGTTCATTTGCTGTCCACACATACAAAATAAAATCTGGGAAAAAATGCAGATAGGGCTGATTTACTCACACTTGTTATGATTTGCATCTCACTGAACCATCGCATGCATACCTGTTCTGTCCTGACAGTTCAGGTGGGTCGGGTTGCCACATGATGTCAGGACAGAGTTCTCCTCCAAAAACAAAGAAAGAAAACAGAATCTGCCTCCTTTCCTGTTATATAGATTGCAGCACACACCATCTGGTTCAGGCAGTGATCCAAACACATGTATACACATACAGGCTGTCAAAATGAACTTCTTAATCATGTCACATTCTTTCAACACTACTTTATTTTTTTACACACAATTAACACACAGGCTTCTGTATTATTTGGACATCATCTGCGCTGCTGTTTGAACTTTTTTTTTCCTGTCTCATCTGTTTCTCTATGAGGATTATCTGCTGTTTCTTGCAAAACTAATCTCTGAAAATTTCTGAAACAAATTGTTTTTCTTAACTCCCAAAACAAGATCTGTAATTCATCATGATGGATGGCTGTGTCAATGTACAAAACCAATTGAAGTAAACTGGTGTCAAAGAGTTTGTTGGAGATTAGAAAACATCCCAGAAAGCTCGGCTTGTGGACGGTCGGATTTAATGAAAGTCTCCAGATCAAATCTTGCTGCATACCTGCAGAGATAAGGGAGAACTGTTTAAATACCAAAACAAAGCGTTCCTGTTGTTTGCTCGAAATGACCATTTCAGCAAACCGATCTCAATTTCCCACCTGAATTCCTACAGGTGTGAAGAATTAACACCAAAAAGAGCTGGCAATGTCCTTCCACAGGAAGCTCTGAGCTCAGATCAGATTCCCCTGAACAAGTAATCCCTCCACAATGACTGTGTGCTCAAGTACTGCAGGTAAACGGGGGACGATAGAAGGGGGTGTGCACCCACCTCTCTCTGTCTGTATTCACACACACACATAGGGCTGTTATCACCCTGCCGGGCTTCCATACAATGCACCACAAACACAGATGCTATCTAGTTGCTAGCCGAGACGGCACAGATAGCAACTCTGGAGCTTTGATCTTATCTTTGCCATCGGTGATTCTGACTTCAACGAACAAGATGGCGGAAGGTAAGTTTACTGCTACGAATAGCTAGAAAAAATACCAGAAGATATCTTAGTCATGGTACCTATAAAAAGTAAAGGTAACACTTTACTTGACGGGGTGTTCAGAAGTCTGACATGACGCTATCATAAACATGACATAACAGCTGTCATGAGGATGAAGGAGTTTTTAATGAATGTTTATGACTGTTGTCATGAAGTGTCATTTGGTAAATAATGACACTTTTAATGCAAAGTTAACAATTTTAATGGACTTTTAATGCAAGTTTTAATGCAACTTGGCATTAGAAGTACAGATGCACAATATTGGATTTTTGTCGATATCCGATATGCCGATGTACTAAAACTTATTTGGCCATTAACAGATATTAATACCGATATTATTTTCCTATACCTACTTACTGAAACTATATGGCTTTCTCTACTGTGGAATTAAAATACTGCATTATCTTTGTCAGTTTAACCTGCTGCCAAATTCAGAAGGCAGAAAATGATGTAACACCTTCAACTTGTATTATGTTTAATGTCAAATTTATTCATGACATCTTCTCTCTCTAAGACAATGACAACACTCAAACAGAGCAAATTTGACATTGTGCTGCAGGCATCGTTGTCTCTGCTTTGTCATATGAAAACAACAACTTTTATATCAGTGAGTTATTTTGACAGATTAGCTTATGTCTGTTCTAACATTTTCCAACTAATATCAGCCAATACCGATACCAGGCCGATAATATCATGCATCCCTAATTTAAAATGTAATTATTTACGAAATAATACAAAGTTGACACATTTATATCATCATTTACCAAATGACACTTCATGACAACAGTCGTAAACATTCATGAAAACTCCTTCATCCTCTTGACAGATGTCGTGTTTATGACACTGTAATAAACTTATACACACCCCGTCAAATAAAGTGTTAAAACAGTGTAGTCACATCCATGTTTTACCCTTTTCTTGCTTTTACAAATCAACTGTGATCAATAATTACATTTTTTACCAAAAAAAACCCTTTGAAGTCAAAGTTGAAGCTGATATACACAAAATATTGACTATTAGATAAAAATACTTAACATAAAACATGAGTGATTGAATGTATATTCACACCCTATAAAACAACTGATTTAAATTCAACAGAATTTCAGTCGATTGGTTGAAAAAACTACTCCCAGCCCTCGCCTACAGTTTACCAAAAACCATGTGAGAGACTCCATGTTCAAGTGGAAGGAAGTTCTTTTTGGTAATCAGAAAAGATGCTATTTGAGACCAAATACTGCACATCACCACATATACACCATCCCCACTGTGGGCAGCATCATCAGATGGTGGTGGCAGCATCATGTGTTCAAGGCAATTAAAAGCAGCAAAGCAGGAATTTCCTGGAGGACAAATAGTTTCCATCAGAAGGGAACAACCTGAAGCAAACAGCTAACAGTAGACAAAAATGGTTTGACGATACAACAAGATGGGTGTTCTGGAGTGGCCCTGTCAAAGCCTAGACCGAATTCTCTATCCGATCCGATAGAGAATTTATGGGCTGATACGCCTTGAAAAGGCTGCACTGTACCGAAGCCTGTGCCAGTTTCCAGGAGCTTTCCAAGTGGGGGAAAAAAGTAGAACAAAACTGCATTGTTGTTTTCATGGTCAGCTCTCTGAGGAGACAGCTTATTCTGTCATGCAGACTTTATATACTTGCACAAATGGATGCCACCTGCAAGCTGCTGCAGTATGTGAAACCATTTATGGCGATTTGCTTCTCTACAAAGCATGCTGGTTTCACGACGTGTTTTGATAAGGCTTAGGCTGTGCAGCAGCGGGGTTTCTTTGCTACTGGAAATGGCTTTTGAACTTTCTGAAAAGAAATCAGAGTGAAAGTGCGACTGACTGGGAAATAGCTGACACTTTCCCAATCGAGAGCTCTTTTCACTTCATCATTTTTCCATATTTCAGATTCCAGCGTAGTATTCTGCAGCTTGGAGTTTCTGTCTGGTTCTTACAATAACGGAAAAAGTTAGTGGGAGTGTTTGTGCTCAATAAGTTCAGATCTTATTTGACTCTGTCTGGAACTACTTCATACCACTTGGCAGGATAAATATATATAAATAAGTGAACTCAAATCACATGTGGGACCCCTCCATCTATTTTTGTTTTTTCCTCCTATCTCATATTATGGAGTATATTTGACCATACTTATGCTGATTATACACAACTGCCAGTTATCCCTATCACTTGATGGCAATAAGTTGCCCCAAGGGTTGTAAGCAACTTGTAAAGTAACAGTAATTACATTAGCGTTAGTTGCTTTAGCAATAATTGTTAAATTGCACGGAGTAGAATCCACAAAATAAATATCCTTAATGGAAACACCGCAATTTTGCCAATTTTGAAAAATCTCCCGTTTTTTCAAAAACAGTTGTTGTTAGGATGAGGTGTTTTTTCAGCTATATTGAAATTTGTGTATTTTCTAAAACTGCAATGGAAAAACTTTTTTGCATCTCTCTGGTTTGCATACAGCAGCATTTGTATTTGTAGGCACTGGATTCCTTTGACAGCACACAGCTGGCTCCTGTCAACTGTCACAGCATTGCACAGTTGACACGGTTACTAAAAAGTTTTATCATTTTTCTGCAAAATCAACGACTAAAATTGGAGCTGACGTCTCCTCTGATTGGATGATGAGAGCAGGCGCTGTGGCTGAATTCTGAACATATCTTGTGTTTACATACGTCACCACCATGATTTTTAATAACGTGAGATTTTAATTACATTTGTTTTTTTTAAACACTGCATTGCAAAATTGTGTTTTCAACATTCATAGAATATCAACAGAGTTTTGTGCACATTTGTAATTGAAATAGAGCTACTGAAGTGTTTTTGGATCACTTTTTTCCCCATAATAAGAGAATGCATAATTTGGTATTTACTCATTTTATCTTTCTCTGTTATAAAATTATGCCTAATGATCTAGAGCACACGTGTCAAAATCAAGGCCTGAGGGCCAAATCTGGCCCGCCACAGCTTTTTATGTGGCCCTCTAAACTTTAAAGGGACTCATGAATAGAAACGTCAAGATAACAGTGTGCTTAAATACTATTTTATCAATCAAATCAAAGCAGTTTTTATCAGTTTACTGCCAAATTACATCAATCAGTCCCTCCACTTTCCTGCGAATTATCGTAGAAATTCACGCAAAATCAACAAATCCCTGCACTTATTTGTTGTACTAATGCATAACTGTGAGTTTATTTCCGATTTTTTGCAACAATGGTGAAAAATATTGTCCCCTTTTGACAGTTTACTATCACCTGAAGGTGGATGTGTTCTACTTCTACTAAACATGTGTCTCAGCCTTACTTGGTTTGTAATCCGTAATGATACGGCAAGTAATAAACAGTCGCATTTCCCATCATACGTAAGTGCGAATATTTCAAAATTATTTTTAAAAATCCCAGAAACAGTCGGGAAATCCTGGAGGGACTGAAAAGATGTTGAATATTATTTCATTTTATGAATTTATTTATATTTTAACAGTTCATTGACGGGTTTTAGCAATAGATTCTGGTACAACCGGCCCTTTAAGAGCATTCATGATCTTGGTTTGGCCCAAAATTAAATTGAGTTCAACTCCCCTGATCTAGAACACCTAGGTCTAACAAATGCAGCTGTGGTCCATTTGTCAGAGCTGCTGCTTCTCCTCGTAGATGTTGCGTTCTCTCCTCGTTTATGGGTGGATTTTCTCTGGGTGCTCCCGCTTCCTCCCACAGTCCCACATGTTAATTTGAATGACTCCCTCTCCCATTTAGCCCTGCATGGATCAAATGGCACAGAAGAAAAAAGCAACAATTACTTTTTATATGACACAGTAACCTTTCTTTGAATCAACCCTATGCTCAATGCCTGACAGTGATACGTTCTGACACAGGGACGCGTGGACAGACGCCGTGTTGACGCTCAGTTGATAAGCCGCCCTGCTGCAGGAGAACAAACGGTTGCTGTTTACAACCTGAGGTTATCTGGCTACTCCTTAACGGCTGCTGCCGAGCCGCTGCTCACCAGCTGCTGTTTGACTGTCCGCAACACGCACCACATTTTATATACATATATATATATATATATATATATATATAGATAGATAGATAGATAGATAGATAGATAGATAGATAGATAGATAGATAGATAGATAGATAGATAGATAGATAGATAGATAGATAGATAGATAGATAGATAGATAGATAGATAGATAGATATGAAAACCAGATCAACACTTACAGATATGATATATGCTTTAAATGGTAGCATCTTGTCTGCTTTTGCTGTGAAGCGTCTGCCAAGTGTCTGCACCAGTGGATGGATTTGATTATTCCAGACTGCTAGGAGGGAGGAATTTTGGCAAAAAAAACAAACAGATTGGATGGAATAACTGAAATATGGCAAGTGTGTTTTTTTCTGTGTAACATTCCTCCTTTAAAATAAAAGCAGGTCTTCTTAATATAAATAGCATAAAAGCATGCTCTTTTCAGTCCAACAGTCTTCCATGCAGTTATTACTTTCCTCTTCAGTTCTCAGTGGAAAAGGCTTTCGCTAATAGTGATAGAGTCATGTGTGTGCAGTAAATGATGATTATGAATCGCTCCCCAAAGTAGCTCTGGAGCTAAGTCGCCCTTCTCTTTATGTTCATGTGTCTCTGTAATTAAGAGCACATGCAGGAATAGCAGCTGCAGTAAATACAACCGATCGCTCGGCTCAGCTGTCCGACTGGAACTCAGCAAAACCTCACAGAGACACTAATGCTCCAAATAAATAATAGTAATTGCAGTCTAAGCAGGGGCTCCATACATCTTCTATTAACCTATGGTGTGTACTTTACAGTGACGTTGTTGTTGTTGTTATGTATGCAGATGTTTTGTCTCTTTCTGCAGGTGTAGAAGCAGACTTCTAGAGCATTATCTTGAATTCTCTCTATCCTTCTTTCTTTCTTCTACCCATATATCCTTCTTTGTCTTTCAACTATATATATATATATATATATATATATATATATATATATATATATATATATATATATATATATATATATATATATATATATATATATATATAACCTTCAGATTTTGTTCATAAAAATATTGTTTTAGGAGTTAACTTTGCTAGAAATCAGCAGACTGGAGGAACACAGACCTATAGAAAGACTTTGAGATATAGTTTGAGTAAACTTTCTGAAATGGTTATGAAATTACACCTTTAAACCAGGTTAAATCTTGATGCAGTTTCCTCTTTGTCCATCCCGGTGATAAGTCAGTAGCATCTCCCATGATGCTCCCTGGTGGAGCTCCTTCACTGTAGATGTCACAGATGTCAGCGAGACTTCATTATTCAAGCAAATAAAAGTCAAGAAGAACAGAATGAGTCCAGCAGGAGTCATCCGCCATATGTCTGGTGTGGAAAATGCAGGCCTCCAGGGTTTACATGATGTAATGTATCTCATATGTCTGAGGTTTTTATGAAACACCTAGCATGAGAGCGGCATGGATGCTAACCCAACTAGCGCCATAAAGAGCTGCCTGTTACGTCACTGCCACTGATATTAGCCTGAATGTGTCAGTTTGGAACTAGTTCTTGTGAACTCTTTTTCTCCTTAGATGTACCTTTGGAAAGAATCTGTTAGGGAGTCTACCCCGCTAATCCCTTTAGATCTGCAAGTTGACACTTAAGTCAGCCTGACCGAAATATGCATTTGCAGGAACAGTTTTGGAAAGCTCATCCCAAGAATGTGTCTTTTCCTTCAGAAAGTGGTGAAATCAGACGGCTTCCTGAGAGCAGCTCCGATTGTCCACCGGCCTCCACTGCGGTCTCAGTAGTCTATAATTCCTTTGCCTTGTTTTGAATCACATAAATCCCCTATCTCTGAGAAAAGGAGTAAAAATATACTGTGATCCATCCTGGAGCAGAAGTTGTGAAGCAGAGGTGAAAAATCATCCCCTCTGTGCTCTCAGAGACGATATTTTAGACTTTTAAAGGAAGCAGAGGATGCGCAGTAATCACTCAAACTGCCAGGCTTCATCCCACTAATGTCAGTAAGCAGAGCTGAGGATTGTTTCTTCGCTGAGCTCATTCAACCGTATGCATTCTGTTGAAAAGTCATCCACTGCATAAAAAGACACATGCTCACTTTTTTTCCTGTTTTGGCTCAGTGAAGTTAACCAAAATTATTTGCGAAAAGTGAGGATAATGAGATTGACATATGTTTCTTTATTATTTCATAGAGTTCCCTTTTGCTTTCCTTTTTAAACTATGTGACTTGTGTCAAACATTTTTGAGTAGCCTACCCTTCCGTATGCTTCTCTTTGTTGAACTCTTGGTTCATTCCTCCTGACAGAGCCAGCATCATTTTTGTAAACAATTCAGAAAATTGGTGCGTCCACACAGCAGAATACAGCACCACAGAATACGGGCCAATCGTATTCTGTGTCTGCCGGGCCAATCAGTGGCACTGTAACAATGCCAGAGAACGACACACACACAGAAAAAGCTTTGACATTGTAGCTTTAAAAACGACTGGGCTTAGCATGGCCACACACGAAATGTTCTGGAATGCATCCGCTCTGGAGCCCGGTTTGAAAAATGATCGTTTCTGGTTTCCCAAGAAACCAAATCTACATGGATGCACAGCCTAAAAAGACAAAAAACATTTTCAGATGCACCTGAAATTGTTTCCGGGTGAACGTGGCCTGAGTCAGGTTTCGAGACTGAGATACTTGTTAGCTCTGCAAGCTAAACTGACTCTGGCTTTGCTGTCCTTTAGCCACTTTGTAACAGGTTTGCTTAATGATTCTGGTCATTTGAGCCAAAGCTTTGTCTTCATGGTGGATGACTGCTTCAGTCTTTCCACATACTGTTCAGTCCTTATGAAACCATGAAGTGAAGAACGCCGATCCCTCGCCCAGCAAAACCATAACACATGATCCCATATAGTGTTCATAGGCTTGCTAGCTTTGTTCTCCAACAGTGGTCATTAAGGCAAAACAGTTCAATTTCAGAATACAACACATTTCTCTAAAAATTAACTTGCCTTGTCTTTGACACTACTACTGTAACTGCTTTTTTGATATTCACTTCTTCGTTGGCAAGCGACCTTTCAGCCCAGGTTGTTACGAGATCCCTTTGTAAGTGGATCATGACATCTCACCCCAAATTCTTTTGCATTTGTTCTGGATTTGATGCACACATCTCTACAATTCATCTAAAAACTGAATATACATGTTTTTGTGAGGCAGGGAGGTAAGGGAAAGGAAACAAGAAAAAACAAAGAAAGACGGCAGGTGAAAAGGGGGAATGATGAAGTCTGAGGGCCGACATTGACTCCAGGGTCTGTTAGAGGGGCTTTGAAAGACCGCTATTTTCATGAAACAATGAGATTATATTTTCAGCATCCGCTCTGAACAAGGGTATATCCTTTTCCCCCATGGCACATGAGAATTTCGGGTTTTGGTCAGGAAGAGTCTCGTGCAGGAAGTGGCTTGTTAGAAAAATGGGTAACACTTTATTTGAAGGGGGTTGAATAAGACTGACATGACACCGTCATAAACATGAATAAGCCTTCATGAATATTTATGACTGTTGTCATAAAGTGTCATTCGGTAAATTATGACACTTTTAATACAAAGTTGACATTATTCAAAATGTCTTTGTTATGACAATTTGACATTAACCAAGAAATCATTACTGATATAAATTTGTTATAAAAGTATTACTGATTGCACTTTAAAAATTAGGTAACTTTATGTTATTAAAGGTAAAGTTTAAACAGTAATGATTTCCTGGTTAATGTCAAGTTGTCATAACAAAGACATTTTGAATAATGTCAACTTTGTATTAAACGTGTCATAATTTACCAAATGACACTTTATGACAACCCCCTTCAAATAAAGTGTTACCGAAAAATGTTGAAAAATGATCGCTGTGTCATTCCCGATGCTTCCCAGCTCAACAACATCTCTGCCACCTCGTACTTCGAAAACATTTAAGAAATGACACAAATTTTCAAATGTAATTCACTATAGGAGCGTAAAGCCAAGACAGCATTCATTGGCAGAACACCGTACTGCCACGGATCTGAGTCGACCAGGCATCCTGGTGTGTGGCTCCAGAGCTTTTTGGGTGAAGAAATGCTCCAGCAGTGTGCAGTCTGCTGACTTAGTTTAAGTCTGAAGACAGAGAGGATCCTGTATGTAATGTGTCCAGAGGCCTCTCTGTGTCCAGAGGCCTCTGGACACATTACAAGGCTTAAGGAAATCCCAAAGGTACAAAATCTAATTTAGGAGTCTTTTTTTCTTTTTTCTCATCAAAGGCTTTTCGAACTATGGAGCAGATGAGTGGCAGCACATATGTTGTCTTGTGCTTTCTCAGATTTTTTACATTACAACTACAAACTTGAGTTTGTTTTTTTAGCTTTTATGTGGTAGACCAACATAAAGTAGTGCATTATTATGAAGTGGAACAAAAATAAAATTTCATTTCTTTATTTTTATTTATTTATTTTACAAAAACTTCAGAGGTCAGATTGGTTCACTGTGTTTCTTCATATTAGACGGGCATAAGTGGACACGAATGCTGTGGAATAAAAGGCTGTTTGCAGCTAAATTGAATGTAATCTCAACTAAGTCTTTTTTGTAGCAGTTGTGTGAACATGCATATTTATCTTCAAAGCAGCTTTAACTGAACCATTTGTGCTCTTAGATGTTAGCCAACCTGGACACATCATCGGGTCTAAACAGAGTCGTTGCAAAGCTTTGTTAAGTTTATGAAAATGTTTGTGTGAAAACTTTCTTCCTCACTTTTCACGCTCAGAGCAAAGACCTCACAGATGTTGCTTCAGCCTCCAGGGGACAGTGGATATCAGCACTGGAATTCCTCAAGAAAAAAATTTGTTTTTTTTGTTTTGTTTTTTGGGAAACATTCAGTTCACAAAAATGTGACGACAGAGCTACTGAGAGTCCAGAATGTTCAAAACAGTCACTTCTTTAGAGAAGTCAAAGCTAACTCCACATGCTAGCTCCCTAGATCTACTTTCATACTGATAGCTATCATTATAAATGCTGTCTGCCATTTACACTACAAGATGGCAGGAGAATTTTCCCTTTTGATATTTGCAAATACAATTTGCTTTTATTAATTAAAATGTCTTTCTGGCCTTATATTTATTACATATAATGCCTTACTGGTGTTGATCTATTGTAGTGGTGATTCCCAGTCCTGCTCATACCCCCCTCACTGTTGTCTTTGTTCACATCTTGAGGGCAGCTCCATGGCCCTGTCCTCACCTTACTGTCAGCTCTCCTTATTCTCCAACACTTGGTTCTCCGCAGCGCCCGCACATGCAAACACACATTAACACATGACACCGTGTACTGCTTTCTCCCAGCCACCTGTGCTGCTGGGCACACACAACACCTACACACCACGGTAATTACTGCTACAGACTTAGGTTGCAGAGTATCGTGCGTGTCAGAGACCAGACGGAGGACGCCCACCCTGACCAGCACGTGTTCATTTTCATTTTGTTTTGCATTTTGCCGTCTCTCAGAAATGCATTTTCGCACACCCCAGCGACAACCAAAACGCCCGCTGCCTGGAGCACAACATTGCACAAACAACCCAGAGGTCAAAGGTCTGTTATTCCAGAGAGACAGCCAGCTGAGCGCCCCCTGCAAACGAGACAGACTGCGTCCGAGCATGTGCGCAAGTCTGCTAAGTCGGAGCTAATAAGCCTCAGTAACATGATGTGTATTTTCGTACATTAGCGGTGCTGCTGTTACACTATTTTTGCACCGCAGATGCAGTTTGTATATTCAAAAGCACTTTTGCGAGTAACCCAGTCCAAGGCTTCGCGTTCAGGCATTAGTGTGTTTATTCACACAGGGCCCAGGGGCCACAGGGAGAGTAGGAAAATGACATTAAGCCACAGGGATCACCTTTCACCTCCCTTTAGATGCTCCCAAGCAGTGCCGCTAGCTTTGGGAGCTTCACAACATGGAAATCCAATCGCTGGGCCGTTGTTTTGGGGACAATGGCTGCTGGTTAAGTATAGGGCCAAGAAGTGTACAGTATCTTCCATATGTGCCGCAGGGTTACTGTTGAATGGCTTACACACTGCTTCAGAAAATAGCCTGGAACATGTAGCACATCAATGCTTTTCAACAATGGCTCTCTTCTTGCCTCTCTGCCAGAAGGGCCAGATTTATGGAGAGTTCTCCAGTCAGCAGGCTCCCACCTGAGCTCAGGATCTCTCCTCCAGACTTATGGAGGGCCTGTTGACTTTCCTTGGCTGGCCTGTGGGTTTAGTTGGACGGCCATGTCTCGATATGTTTACTATTTGTGTCGTACTCTTTCCATTTTCAGATGGTAGATGGACACAGAGCTTCATGAGATGTTCAGAGAATGGAATACTGTTTTCCTCGTTGTTTCATCCAGACGATATGGAGCCTCAGCTTGCTGGAGGCTCAGACTGTTGAAATTTAAAACGATAGGATGTGATGGTATCCAGTCATTAACGTTTGGCTGTGACACATGGTGCACCAGCTACACTACGAAGGTTTTTGGAAATTGCATGCGCTGCGAACAACCTTCCCCCTCTGCGAAAAGAGAACGACATCTTTACCAGCATTGCCCTGCATTGCAAAAGTCGAGTATTCAAGCATTCCCCTCACATCTTCAGCTTGTTCCACATGGACCTGCTCATTATTTAACTGGTACACACACATGTGAGCACATCTCACCTATCCAGGCCTCCCTTCATTGGCTTCCAGCTGCTTTTACTGATCCCGATTAACAAGGCAGAAATTTAGATCGAGCTTTATTTGTTTAGACTCCCAAACTTTGGATATTAGACGAGTATCTTTGCTTCCTGTTTTTAAGTTTTTTTTCTAAAACATTTATTTTTCTTCTATAACATTTGGCCTGGTATAAGTTGATATGCTCTTTTTATTGTCTTTGGTTTTATGTGTGTGCTTTTAATGTTGTTTTGTGTTTATTCTTTGATTTGTCTTGGTTTTGTACGGCGCTTTGGGGAAACTTATTCTTTTTAAATGTGCTTTAGAAATAAATTGGATCTGGATTTGAGATGTCTTAAGCATTCCTGTTGCTCCGACTCAATATTTGGAAGCGTGGCCAACTTCCTCCATTCACTTCCTCTAAAACCACAATGCAAAAACAGCACAGAAACTCAACATCATCGTTCACAGCTCCTGCCTTCTGTTCACTGATTGGCCAGGATGAGATGGATCCTGAGAAATTGAGCTCAATGGAACAAATTAACTTAGGAGATTAGAATCATTGTGTAGAAAGGTAACGACCAGGCTACTTTATCCTTGACCTGTCTGGTTTCTTCCTTCACCTTTGCCAGGCTGTTTTGTTTGTTCACCAGGTTTTAATGGGAAACTCTTCCATATTTTTCCCAACGTACTGCTTTTTAAATTTTCCTTTTTTAATTGAAGTGACATATTTGAGTCGTGATGGCTTCAGGGTGTCGTTGAACCTGTTTTCCTGGCGGGGACCCCATCACAAGCCAGCCCAGGAAAGGCTGCCTACAAGCCAAGAACCAGCCCAGGATAACAGCAGCGCAGCTTCAAACTGGACTTGTCAAAACAGCCTTCCGCTGTCCAATCTCATCTTCTTGATCCACAGGAATACCTCAGCAGAGGCAGAGGAATGCCGCTCAGCGCTCGCGATCACATCAGACTGCTCCGCTTCAACAAACACACCAAAGTCCTGTTTGTTTGCTCTGAAAATAATCAGCCCAGGGCCTGCTGTTTCATCCAGCATGACATCATTTTTGCAGTGACGTGTCAGTGTCAGGTATTTTTTAAGAGGAATTGGTTTTAGCAACTGCTTAGTGCTTTTCACTTTTTTTCTCCAAAAAGTGAAACGGTTTAAACGAAACCTCCTGAAAAAAATAGATACTGCAGAGATGTTGTAAAACACATAACTTCTACCTCATGTCTAAACGAGAAATCACTCCTCTGACTTTTCTTGAGATTTTGCGTGTTTTTTTCTTTTCTTCGTTCCTACGTGTCCATTCTGTCATCCAGTTTTTAATGGGTTTCAGTCACAGACTGTCATTTTTTAATCCAATTTGAACCATCTTCCCCTTGTTTTTTTTAGTTAATTCAAGGCAGATAAGTTGGCCTTTTTTGTTACCCAGATGTACAGCAGGAGTGCATTCAAAAGTTCTGCCAAATTTCAATTTCCTTCAGCTTTTTCTTGGGTTCATATTAAGCCTTTTTAAAATATAACCACCGTGTGCCTGTCAGGTCGGATCGTGTCTCTGACGTTTTAACTTAACCCTTCTAGAAGTCCTGATCTCCTGAAGTAGAAGTCAACAGAAAAAAAGAGAATAAATTAACTTTCCAGATTTATTACAACCTTATTGTTCTCTTCATCTTCAAAGCTTGTCTGCCTAAACAAATGACCAAGGAAGGTTCACACAAACCGCAAATAATGGCGCTATGACTTCATCGGATGCAAGAATATGTTGGACTGGAGCGTTGTTAAGTCCAGATCAGGTTTTCAGCTTCAGCTCAACATTTTTAGCGAGTTGCCATGATCGTTCAACCTGCGCTCCATTGCTCCGGTGGAGAGGTCACGCGCCAGAGCTGAGTAAACAGCAGAAAGCTACAGCTTGGTCAAGCGTTCAGGTCAAGGACCCAAAGAGCCTCAAGAGACTTGCCACCCCCTGGGTCATTAATAATTAATGAAATCTGAGGCCGGGGACAGAATGCCATGACTAAACAGGCAAAGGGCAAAGGCAGTTAAACAATACTGGCCAGGAAGGGAAGGTGGGGGAGGCATGGGGAGAGGATCAATCCCTGGACACAAGTTGTGCTTTCACTGTAAGATCTAGAAGCTCCAGACACAACAGTGAAGAGAAAGTGAGATTTAGGTCTTTACCCTTAGTCTGTAAGAAACCAGAGGTTCACAAAGTATAAAAAAAAACAACATGTGGAGACAGTTGGAGACAGTCAGCGAAATGAAAAACAGCATGAAAGTCTGGCCTTTTCCCATGAAATCCAGCAGCCCTCACTGTCCAACAAAACACGTTCCTGCCCTAGAGGTGCTATCATAGCCAGACCTCCATTACGAGCTCAGCCTGATGAAAGAGTAGCTAAAGGGGGGGGCTTAGCAGGTTTGGCTTCTAACCCTCCCCCCCACTGGGTCAGATATGAAAACAGATAGTTCTACATGATATTATATAGCAAGTGGTTTTTAAGAGACTCTGTTTGAACAGTGAAATGTGATCCCTGTCTCCTTCTCAACAGTTTTCTAATTATCTCTGGTGATCAGCAGCCTTTTATGCCAACTCCAGACTCCAGATTCTCCTTTGAATAGATAAACGGATGTTATTGCTGGTGATAATGGGGGAGGGGGGAAGAAAAAAAACTCACTCTTGAAACCACAACAGACATTTCTCGGTTGGATTTTTTTTTTGTCTGATGCAGTTTGGTTTCTTTGCAGACTTCCTCAGACGACTGCGACCCCCACGAAGGAATCCACGAGGGGAAGGAGGGCATGTACCGCCTGCAGGTGACCCAGTTTGTCCAGAGGCTGGAGTTCTGGCACAAAGACTTGAAGAACACCTTGGTCACATCGATTACAGTGGTTCCAGTCAATGGTCGCACTGTGGCGTACCTCGGCACGGCAGATGGACGACATATACAGGTAAGGAGATCAACGCAAAGTGCTGGTAAAACCAAAATCCTGTGCAGTATTTCAATTTTTTATTTTTTATTTTATGTGGCAGGTGTTTGTTTGCATGGGAATGATTAAATTAGATGTAAGTTTCTCTGTTAGGACTAAGTAGGCAGAAACTCTACATCAGGGTGTCCAAAGTCGGTCCTCAAATCCTGCACGTTTTAGTTCTCTCCCTGGTGGTAGTAACAATCTCTTCAGCACGTCAGTGTTCTTCTTAGGCCATCTAATGAGCCATCATTTGATCCAGGTGCGTTAAACCAGGGAGAAAACTAAAACATGGAGGATGCCGGGCCTGGAGGATCAACTTTGGGCACTCTGCTCTACATGAATACATCAAAATACATCCAGGCCATTAAAAAAACACTACACGACAAAACAAGACGATATGTTTTTTTATTACATAACTAAAGGTGGAACAAAACCCAAACTGGTTACAGAATCATGAGGAATCTTTAAGATTCTGAAACCTCAGTCTGATGTTGGATTTTTAAGTTTTTTTTCTAATTTGTCAATTCTAAGCTGGTTTTTAGGCAATAAATAAATAAATAAATAAATAAATAAGAAAAGCGTCGGCAATGCTCCTTAACTGTACAATTTAAAACAGGTCTCTGTTCAACATGGAGCTATCTATCAGTCTTAAGTTGTTTAAATTTTGAAATAGAGGTGATGATTACAGTCCGAACTCAATGAAATACTGTGAAATAGTCCTTCAATCTATCACCGACTGCTAGGATGCTAACTTTAGCTTTGCTAGCAGCTAACGGTTGGCCTGTGGCAGCATTTTTGCTGTGTTTACAAAATGTTTGTGTCATGTAACGTTACTGTTTCTTTCTTCACTGAGTACCTAAACTGCTGCCACACAAGCTTTTTGGAACTCATGGACTCTTCTTCAATGCCAGTTTGATATTAGTTGGGTTTGTCAGAACCTCCTGCCATTCTTCCTTCAAAATAACTCTCTAAAACATTGATATACACAGAATGCCAAGCTCAAAGACCCCACATTCATATCTGGGCCTCATAACATCAGTCCAAAATATTTCTCCAGAGAATCATAAGCTGGAAGTAACTGCGTAGTGCAGACAGATTTCACTTTGGTGAGATATCGAGGTGTTTTAATATCTTGTGCCAAGAGTGGAAGTTAAAGTCTGCCATGTGACCAAACACCTGCCAGAATGAAATAACATTCAATTCATTTTCATGAGTAAACAAAACTTCAACACCCTGAGTATATTTCAGAAATTGGTTAATCTTTAATTGTTTGATGTCTTTACATAACTTGGAGGATGGCTTTGCACATAAACTGTGGTTCTTATTTCTCTTGTTTCATAATCAGGCCAAATCTGGCTTTCTGAAGGCTGCAGCTGACTAATGCAAGAACACTGTAAAACATTTGAAGGTGGTTTAAAATGAAAGTCCACCTGCTGCCTTGACAATTCATTTAAAGTCAACAAGAAAACTGTTTAAAGTTCATGAAGTTGGTTTAACAACAAGAACCAAAATGTCTTATTTTTATGTTAATTAATATTGAATTGTGAGTTTTAACTTAATGCTGCAATTTAAACCAAATAATTATTTCACAAATATCATAAAAAACTGCCCTCATCTAGTTCACCTATTATTTTCACTCTTAATATCAAGTTAAAATAACTTAAAATAACTTTTTTTACTTTACTAATTTAAATTCTTGTTTCAAATTGCATGAACAAAATTTCTAATCTGATAATGAATTTTATTAAACATCACCATAAAATTCTGTTCAGAAACATTTAGTGTGAATAGGACTTATCCTCAAGCTTTGCAAACTGTCAGTTGCATTAAAATAAACATTTGCCTTAACACACAAGAGTCAGATCAATATAACACACACAGGATACAAAAAACTTGCTGCTAAGCACTCTGGGAAATAGTTCCCACTCCTGTCTTTTTCTTTTTTTTAAGCTTTGTTTAAGTGTTAACCTAAACACTCTAGTTTAATCAGCTCTTGGCGGTTTGACAAAATGAATAAAACGTTAACACAACTTTCACATATTTAGGGTTCAAAATCTAAAACTCACTTTTTATTTGACTTAAAAATAGAACATAGTAGACACAACTAAATTCTGCTCAAATGTTTTACAGTTCAGCGCGTATATTAAGGCTGTTGTAGTTTAATCAGCTTCCAATGGCAAACTTGTGTTGTTTCATGTCACACCATAGAATGCAACACCTTGTTTCCTGCTTTACCCGTCGTTCCATCAGTAAAACAACATGTCAGCGTCATGACTGCTGACTGAAGCCTGCGATTTGTGTTGCATTGTTAAAATACTATCGCAACGGAATGAATTGCCAAAAAGCAAAAGCTGAGTTGCGTCACGTGTTTTCGAAACTCAAGAAATAAAAAGCATGCACGAAAAAAAGCAGCAGAGACATGGAAAATCGGCATGACAGCTGCAAGGAAAGGCGGGGAGGGCAGAGGCAGTGGGGAGCGAGGGGGCTTACAGGCTGAACGGTACGTTAATGGTGAACGACGGGCTTCCCTAACGCGTTCCCTCGCACGGCATTCTGCAAGTTCCTTGCAGCTGTTGCCGTGCTTTTCCACAGTCAGTCCTAAAGCCAGCCATGCCACTTCACGCTTAGCCCCCCTCCTCATCCCAATACCAAGAGCCCCGTTCCCCCCAGGCTCCATCTCCACTAACATACACAAGTTGATTTGTTTTCAGCTTTAGCTAAAGCAGGAGTCTAAACTTCACGAAGTTAACCATTTAGTTAAGCAGTGGCAAGCAGCGCACAGTCACACGACCAGGCTTAAGTCTTTGCTTGTAGAATCAACAGAGAAAAGCAGCAGATAGAAGAATGAGAATAGGAAGAAATGAGGACGAGCCAGTTTTAGGGATTACAGCCTGAAGTAAAATGAAAGCAGCAAACATGGCAAAAAAACAAAAAAACAAAAAAAAAAACATTTTACTCAAAATGTAGGCTCACACTCAGATGGGATTAGTCTGTCAATTATCTATTCATATATTCTCAAAAGTGTCACTATGGTCCTCAGCTTAAAGCTTTAGTATGCACCTTTTATGAAAGATAAATATTTTATTACATATTTGTTGAAACTGTCACTATTTGGTGACAGTTTGGTATGAGACACATAATAAGCGAAAGAAAATCAAACTCCTCTGCCTTCTCTCAATGCTAACAAGAAACAACCAATCAGAGCCAGGAGGCGGGTCTTAGCGCTGTCAATCACCCTGGCACACGCCTGCTCATCCTCTCCTCCCCCTTCTGATAAACTACAGCTTTTTCCTGAGAGCAGAGCCTGTCATCAACACTCAGGTTAGTTAGCATAGCCACCACATTGAGCAGTGAGTACATGAGGTTGATTGACAGTCTTGGCTCTGGTCAGGAGCGGTTAATTTCTTCACTCAGGGTGGAGAAGATGGATCTTCACATTTTATCTGTCTCATACCATACAGTCGCTATAAGGTGACCGTTTTAATACATATGTAAAAAACATCTTTTATAAAAGTTACATGCCGGAGCTTTAAGACATCTTCTGTTTTTGTGGTTTTTGTTGTTTTAAATTTAAGTTCAGACTCCTTTCCAATTCCACTAGAGATTTATTCCAGCAACAGAACCCAATCTGAGCATTCTCAACTTTTCATTCTACTTAAACATTGTTAGAAAGAATCAGTGTTTGCTCGTTAGGCAGTAAGATTTTTTAAATTGTCCAATTTTTTTTTTTGACTCATTTTTGACTCTGTAATTCCAAGTCGCTAAGATCCTTCATTTGAACCCAAACAGAAACCTTTCTTCCCCAAAGTCACCCTGGTATGCATTTGACCTGATGACCCCCTGACCGCCTGCTGCCTCCGTCTAAAGCTACGCAGAAGAAAACCTACAAGAAGTTCTCATCAAAATCAACTTCATTGTTTGTTGGGCCAAAAGGACCTGTCAACTTTTCATGCGTTTGAGCTTCCTCGTCAGCCCTGGTGGACAAAGCGAGAAGGAATATGGGGCAGAGGCAGTGAAAGAAAAGGAACGTTGTTTCCCCCCCCAGTGGACTGACTCAGGAAGCGTTCCCTCGACTTCAGTCGGCCCACTGTGGGAATTACACAGTGCCAGTGTTTATAGGCCAAACTTCCCCCCAGCCTCCTTAATACAATAAGCTGTAATTTACACCACTATTACCTCCAGAGAAATGGCTGTTGTGTGGCCCTGTCCCCTGCGGAAAGCCACCTATTATCCTCGCTGTCACAAAAGCTAACGTTGATCATGAGGTTCAAGCAGTGAAAGAATGACGCTGGAAAACAAGATGTTTGTCAGCAGAGGAATCAGAGGCCAAGCTGCGGTTCAGCCAACTGAGTAAAAAAAGTACATTTAAAGTTTACTACGCTGAGTGTGTTGTGTTTTTCCTGGATGCCCTGACGCATCGTAGGCTTGAACCAAAGGGTGAAACAGTCAACAGCTTCAGTGCAGCCCGTTGGCCAGTGCCATAAAACACACACGCACGCACACACGCACTCACGCATACACACACACACACGCACACAAACACACACACCACAAGTCACCACTGGATTGTCTTAACTGTGTTACTGGCTGCTAGGTGTGTGTGTGTGCTTGTGTGTGTGTGCACATATAAGTGTGGGTGTGTGTATAATTTAGAAAAACCTCATGTTACTGCAGTGACCACATACCCCATTAGTACCCTGTTCAGTTATGTTTGTTCCAAAGCCAAAAGCTGCAGCATAACCACAACGGATAAGTATTGCACCAGGTGTGTTTCACTGAAGGTGTGTGTGTGTGTGTGTGTGTGTGTGTGTGTGTGTGTGTGTGTGGGGGGGGGGTGTGTGTGTGTGTGTGTGTGTGTGTGTGTGTGTGTGTGTGTGTGTGTGTGTGTGGGTGTGTTAGTGAAATTCAAGATTTCATTGTATGTAAGCCTGGAGTTGATGGTTGATGTTTACCTAATATTAGCATACAGAACGATGATAAGAAGTCCATTTCCTCTTTCTGAAAGTGAATATAGTGGGAATTCGTATGTCTTCCTCTCACCAGTGGTCTCCTTTACCACTTTGCCCCACAGACCAGCTTTGAGGAAACTGGTAGTTGTCCTGTCGACAGATTTTCCCATGATGGTTGTAGCGTGACAAAATGTGAGAAAGTTCAAGAGGTGTGAATAATTTTCGCATGTCTCTGCCCATGTTCAGTTTACCCAACCAGTCTGGGTGCATGCTGGATCTGTGGCATCTCTATGGAGGATCCTAAGCTGAAGTGAGCCTGACTTGCCAAGCGTCGTTGAGCTTTTAGAAGCCTTAGCACTGACAGTAATGAAAAAGAAAAAATGCTGCGTTCACACAACTCTGCTTTACTCAATGTCATGTTATAAAATAGGGCAAAGCAGAGAGGCCTCAGGGAGGGATGATACATCCTGGATGGTTTTTCTGCTCCAGTTCCCTGTCAAGGTGTGCTGGCACAGCACAGCAAAAACTTATGGATGTCCTCTAGCTTCTTCAGTCCTTCTATCATACAGACTGCATATGACATGTCCCACTGTTTATTATTCTTGGTGTTTATTAGACTACCTCTGCATCAATGAAAAGGTGGTGAGTGAATAAAATCCCGCCATCTGACGGAGCGTCCTGACCTAGCCTCCCTTTTGGCAGGAATGTACTGTGAGGAAGAAAAGCTAATGTCTTTGTCAAACATCTGACATTGAGGTCGAAGTTATGAACTCTAAGCACTTGAGTTCTGTTTAGTCTGCTGTTTGTGAAGTTTTGAAGAGAAGCAATAGGATAATGAAAAAATAAATAAACCCATTTTTACCTGAAACCTCACAACCCAAACCAAGTTTCGCTGATTAACATCAAATTAACTCGGAGAGGTTCCTTGGTTCTCAGTAGTTGTCAATATTCAGCTATTATTGAAAAGAACGCAATTTTGCATTTGTAGTGTTTTCGTTAATCAGGAAACAGTTATAATCACACATGAATAAGTTTGTTCACTAGATAAGTCATTAAAAAAACATTCTGTGATCCTGTCATCATCTTCTTTGTGGTTTGGGTCAGTGAAACCATCTGGTTGTTGATCACGTGACCCCTGGGATGTGGGAAAAGTGCTTGCATTGCAGTTTTGGGAAACAAACCAATTTTGGTACAGCCAAAAAAAAAACACCTCATTTAGCACCAAAACTTTTTATCAAAAAAGGAGAGGGTTTTTTTGTTTGTTTTTTTTTTTTTGTAGAAATTGCAGTGTTTCCATCAAGCAAATTTATTTTTGAAATGTCAAATTGCTGTTAATGCAATCGCACAAACGCTATGTTTTGTATCTAGACCAGAGACTGTTCTAGATGTTCGTAAAGTGTGTGTTTCCTTCCAGGTACTCTTCTCCAGGTTTACGTCGCCCCATGTGAACATCGGCCTGGACTCCAGTCCCGTCTCTGCCAGCGTAGTTCTGCCAGACACGCCGCACTCTGAGGGAGCCGTGCTGATGGCCACAGGCAGCAAGGTAGACAGGAGGCCACACATTATCCACAACATTACATGTCCTTTTTGTTCTTTACTTCATCAGTTAAAAAAAAGAAACACAAGATCATTCTGACGGGAATCTATTCAGATTTTATTCACTATCTGTAGCTACATTTCCTTTAATTATGTAGTTTTACACAAACCCAGTTTCTACATATTTTTTGTAGAAGTGAGATGATGATCAAAAGCTTTTGAACCAGCAACAGGAGTTAGATTGACATAAAGGCTCAGGCTCAGATAAAAATGAAATAACCTAATTTCAATGTTTTTATCCTTTTTTTAAGAGGTTTTTGTTGTAAATTCTGTTCTTTTCCCTTCCAGATCACCAAGATTCCTCTGATTGGCCCAGGCTGTGGTCAGCTGACCACGTGTACATCTTGTTTGCTGTCATCCAAAGTGACGCAGTGTGGCTGGTGTGATGGCCGCTGCACCAGAAGGCCTCAGTGTCCCTCCACCTCCTCCTGGAGTCAGGACAACTGCACACCGGTCATCACCAAGGTACACAAAGTACAGCCGGTATAAATATGGCAGCATGAGGTCAAGGGTCGGATAATACTAATCTGATTAACAGGTGCTAAATACAGCACTGGGCTGATGTTATATTATTTATAACAATATTTATTTTCATCTTGTTGCCTTTTGTTTCTGGTTGTGTTTTTTTTCCCCAAAGGTGTCAAAAAGGTAGAGAAAAACGTATAAGATCAGTAAATATTGGTTATCAGCCATAGCAGGAATATTGATATCAGATGTCGGCAGAAATGTTCATATTGGTGCATCGCTAGTTATGAGTGATTAGACATGTACTTTCTCTGCAATGCAGTATTTGATTGCATATTACTAATCTTATTCACTTACGATTGACGGCTGCTGTCCACCGCCATCTTCTTTCCTCATCAAGAGGTTTATGACAAAAAGACCAGTTTGGTTTGCATCCTTATCTGCTTGTTCAAGTGACTGCGCAGCGCCCTGTGATCATTTTGTACAGTGAAATCAGCTAAATAAAAGTGATTTTAGGCGACCAGCTGTTTGTTTAATTGCGTCCACTCTGAAGAGTGTTTGTCAGTGATTGGGTATGGTGTGTTCTCTAAAGTTCTAATCACGGGTCTGGTCCATTCAAGCTGAAAGTTGTCAGATTCCGGTCTTTTCTTAAAACTAAGAAATGTTTTTTTTAGTTTAGGTCTAACAGAATGACTGTGACTGCCTTCAGTTCGCGGTTCGATCAGAACTCTGATCAGAACGGATCCATTCTCCTCTGCATTGCCACAGGTGTTCCCGTCCTCTGGACCAATCAGAGGTTCTACAGCCGTAACTATTTGCGGACGCAACTTCGGCTTCGACAAGACAGAGAACTTCAAAACTTCGATGGTGAACGTGGAAGTGGCAGGAGCTCAGTGCAAGCTGGCTAGACAGGACAATGTCAACAGGTGTGTGTCTATGCGTGCGTGTGTGTGTGTTGGGTTAGTGTTATTGACTGGCAATAACCAGGTTTTGGGAATTGCTGTGGTGTGTGTACCTTAATAAAGCCGCTAAGTTGGTTTTATGAGCAAGAGAGACACCTGGCTGCTGCTCCAACAGGACTGATTGTGTGGAAGGAGGAATGTTAAAAAGCATCCACCCTTTAACCCCTCAACCCCCTCCCCCAGCCAGCCACATTCAACTCATGACTACCTTAACAGAAAAATTACTGGGAAAAAAAAAAAGAAAATCACCGAATACAATCTTTAGTCTCTTCCAAATCCACGCTCAAGAGCTCCTTATTGCTCCAAACAACTTCATTACAGGAAATTTTTCTAAAAAGATGGCCTTCACCATGCCACATAAAGATGAAGTCTTTGTGCATTCCTGCTGGGTACTGCATGATCATTGAATTAGGCTAAACGCTGGGTGCTGTGGTGGTGAATAATGCCTGGTCTGTGTGTTGTTTGGGGGGTCGGGAGCAGATGGACTGAGATGCAGTGTTCCCCGTCGTTCAGTGGGAACTTCACTCCGTCCGGACACTTGGTGAAGGTCACCAGTGGCCACGCGGTAGCCAAACTGGAAGGCTTCAAATTTGTGGTAAGATGCTTTGTTTTTTTTTTCTTTCTCTCTCTGAATAGATTTTGTTTTGTATTGAAGTGAAGAGAGCGACTCCAAATGAGGGCCATTTTCTCATCTTTCAGTTAAGATTTTTCTGCCTATAATTATCCAAAGTGCAGATTATATGGTACATTACAAAATCCGCAGCTGTTTCTGACAGTTTATCCCAATAAAAAGCAGAACTTCCAAAACACATTTTAGGTATTTCATGTGGCAAACCAACACAAAATGGAAGGAAAATGACCGAATTTTCTCTGCAATTAAAAATCTAAATAATGCGGCTTGCATTTTTTATTCGACCATTTTGGTCTGACACTTTTTAATAAAATCCAGTGCAACAAATTTAGCTTCAGATGTCCTCTTCTGTGTAAATAGAGCCTATGTTGGTGTGATTACAGCAGAAACAGAGATGACATAAACCTGTCAGAGGAAATGACGTTTTGGTTTACGCAGCATAAAAGTAAACCCTCCAGTCTGTCACGGTGGTCGCTGCCTCATTCTTGGGGCTCAAAAACCTTTCACTGGTGTGCACTGATGACCACGACTGTGTGTCAGTCTGCAGTACAGTGATCCCTCATTTTTTGCAGGGGTTGTGTTCCGAAAATAACCCCGATAAGTGAAATCTGCGAAGTAGTTACCTTTAGTTTTTACAATAATTATAAAGCATAATTAAATACTCTACATTGAAACCAAAGAACAAAACCTGTTTTCAGGTCAGCGGGTGTGTGTTCATCAATCGGGCCTTAATGTGATCCGGAGTCATGTCACTAACGTGTCTCCTCCAACCTGCCCCATGAGATTCACAGCTGTATCTATGGCAGAGCGATGGATCTCGTCAAGCGAGCCTCCGGTCGGGTTTTGCGCTGATTCTGGCCACAGTTTTTTCCAGCAGGCATTCAAAGTTTTCAGCTTTCATCTTCTGAATGGCCAATCTGCACTACTTATATTTAAATACTGTAACGTTATTGGCACACAGGTAGAGAAGGAGCTCGGAGACTGTTTAGCCAATCAGGACGCAGAACACAATGCACCGTGAAAAAATCTACACAAAAAAATCCACGACACAGCGAGACCACAAAAGGTGAACCGCGTTATAGCGAGGGATCACTGTATTTTATTTTTCATCTGGTTTTAATGTTTTTCCAGTATAGAAGCAGAAGTTGCACCTGAGCGCTTCACAGTGTAGAAGTTCCATCAGGGGTTCTGTTCCAGACTCTGAACCTTTGCTGGATGTCTTCTCTCATCCTCTCTCTGTCTCATTTCCTGTCTGATTTGCTGCAAATGAAGGTTGTACCTAATTACTACAGCCTTTAATAAACTCTTTATCTCCTCTCCATTCATCCATCCATCCAGGACCCTGTGATCAACAACATCTTTCCCACATTTGGTCCAAAGTCTGGTAACACCATGTTGACTATCAGAGGAGCCTTTCTGGACACTGGAAACAAACAAGTGGTGACTGTAGGGAAGGCAAGCTGCAAGATCCAAAGGTCAGTAATGAGCAACCAGGACTTCATTAAATGAAGTCCTGGTTTCTCTCTCTCTTTCTTTCCTTCTGCTTTTTTCCTGCATACAGTTTAAGCTTTCCATGTGTTCTTTTTTTATACTTCTTTTTCTTAAAGGGGCAGTAGTATGTAAAATTTACTTTTTTGAGCTTTACATCATGTTATAATGTCATTCCTTTTTCAAAATTAGACCTGAAGAGTTGCTTTGATTCATTCATGCATGTTTGAGAAATCCTTTAATCTCCATAGTAACCATTCAGCTGTGTGAAACGCCTGGGTGAACTTAGTACAGCTTTCGAGACGCAGATTCTCCCCAGACCTGCAGTTTCCAAGCTTCTGCCTCAGAGCAGCCCTCCCTCTTTGATTCCCCCACTCAGCTCCTTCAGACTAGCCAGCAGCAATTAGCAAATAGTTGCTGGAACTGAGCATCTGCTGAGCTCATTAAAGGAGATACTTGTCAGTGAAACACTGGTAAAACCATTGTTAAAGGATAGGCCTGTCATAACAAATTTTGTTGGACAATAAATAAATACTCCCAGTAATTATTGTGATGAACAATAATGTTGTTTCACAATCATTTTCAAGCAATATATAGATAATTGCATAATAATATAAGTTCTCCCTCTAAAAGACCAAAAAACTTTTTTTTTTTTTTAAGATCACTCAACACTGGGAGTGGAAGATATTTTGAATATCAAAAATAAAACAATAAATAAAATGGCAATAAAAAACACTTACAACCAAAACCATAAATAAAGTAGATTATGATGACTATAAAAAAAAATCGCCCTCCAATTCATCACCATAATTATTTGAATTTATAATATAATTAACTGATTAATTGTTCATTGTGAGAGGCTTATTAAAGAGTTAATAGAGGAGCCATGTTCTGATGACTTCCTGAAGGCGGAGTTTCAGATAGAATGGCAGATTCTTAAAGAGACAGAGGCCCAATTTCAAGGTGTTAAAACACAGTCAAATTTCTTTTATGTCATTTTTGATATGTATACAGCATCTTTATAACACCTGAAGGTGACATAGTTAATTGATTGTTCGCAGCTGGAAAACATAACACTGACCCTTTAAGTGTTTAGAATCCTTTGCTGGACTAACAGCTAACTGAAAACCTCTGCACCGTTCCGCCCTCAGCCTGTCGTTCTCCATGCTGATCTGTAAGACGCCATCGCACACACACGCCGTCCCGTCTGAGCAGCCGGTAAAGCTGACGGTGGATTCGGTGGAGCGCCAGGCGCCCGTGCCGTTCACCTACAATGAGGACCCGGTCATCAGCAGCATCCAGCCACTGCGCTCCTTCGTGAGGTGAGGGTCCAAACGCGGTTCTCATTTTGGTCCCCGGCGTCTCCGCACGTCACGCTAGAATTGCCACGAATGTGAACCTAAGCTTGTCCGTGTGTCATCGCCTGACAGAGGAGCGATGATGGGTGGGATGAGGCAGACTAATGCCAGAGTTTTACAGCAGTAGGAAGTGAGTGGGAGGTGACGAGCTGCTAACGCGAACAGCAGTTGCCTCCCGGCGGGAATCTCCTGTGTCTGATGCTAACACTGCTCTCCGTTCCCTCGCCGTAGCGGAGGCTGCACCGTCTCGGCTCAGGGCTCCTACCTCCAGTCCGGCCTCCAGCCCCAGATGGTTCTCAGGACGGCTCAGGACACCGCCGTCTTCCACGTGGTGAGTGTGACAGGAAGCTTCTCCATCAGGCCGTGATCTTGACACATTTAAATCCTCACTTGGAACAAAGCGGAGAAACACTCCGTGAAAAACAGTTTTTTGTTTCGACGTAGCTGAAAGGAAACACATTTCCACCCGTTTCCTTTCTTGCACTCAACAAGATCAGTCAAACTCGTATTTGATAAGTTCCTGCATACAGTTTAATCCCAGCATTTCTCTTACACAATATTGGAGTTGCTGCTGATTATGATTATTTTAGTATTCTGTTGATTGTTCTGACGATAAATCAAGCAATCGGGAAAACAAAAAACTTGCCACATTGACCAGATTTTTCATTCAGCCACTTAAGTTTAGAATTCTCCATGTTTGATTATCAATACTTGTCTCATAAGATGCTAATTTTTTTAAAAAGCTACATTTTTTTGTTTTTCTACATATTTCATAAATGTTTCATGAATCCCTGACGTTTCTCCTTTAAGACTTTAATCATTTCCTTTCAAGTTTTTTTTTTTAGATTTCAAATGTTTTGTGTGTTTCTGCTTGTTGTTCTTTGATCTCTGTTTTTTCTAATCGCTTCTCTTTACTTTCATTATCGTACAGCATTCTTTTTAAAAGTGCTTTATGAGTAAATATGATTAGATTTGTGATAATCACATTAAGTTTTGCCTCATTAAAAGCTGTGAAGTAAACTGTAGCATAGCAGTGATGGGAAGTTAAGCAGAGAGCAGCTTTAACTTCATTAACGCCTAGCAGGAAAACCGCTTCCAGATCATTTACATCCCGCTGGTCACTCCATTCCTTGTGCTGCCCGATAAACGACTTAAAAGGATGAGTTCTGACCAATCATTGTCAGCTGCGAGGCTCTTTAATGAGATAATGAGTTTAGAATAATGTTTAAACTGGATTCTGGTGTGTGGAGTGCTCTTGTTGAAGAAATCTCTTAGTTTCACACACCTGCACAGGTTTAAAATGTCTTCAAATGCAGAGCGATCCAACAGGTCTGATCAAATATGAGCATCATTCACTTTAACTGCATGCTGCTGTGAAAAGCATTTTACTATCATTTATCTTGAATTGCCGTCAATAAAACAGACAGAGTCACACTTTATGTTTCTTCTTCATGGTTTTAATATTGTCTGACTGAGATTGCAAGATGATGAAGAGAGTTTTATTTCCAAAGCGGGCAGGACGGTGGGAATCGATTTTAACGATTGTTTCTAATATTCAGCGGTGGAATGTAGCCAAGAACAAGTACTTTGTTACTGAAGTACATTTTTTATATATTCTTAATTAACTTACATAGTTAATTCATCATTCATCCATACTTTCAACTTTTACTCCACTACATTTCCACAATGTGTTGCGTTACACGTTACATCAGGATTGTTTTTCTTTTATTTGTTTATTAGATTGAAAGTATTCAGTGACTTTTTTGAGTTAACTGGGTCAAAAAACGTTCCAGTTTAGAAAATGATTAATTGATTGATAACTTTCATAAACTAATAAAAACACAACTGGATAATTCTACAGTGAACCAAAATTCTTTAAAACCCAGTTTGAAATTCATAAAATGTAAAATTAAAAATAAAATAAAATGTGTACTTTTGTGAAAGCCAAAAACTACAACTTTTGAAGTCAAGATCACAAATTTCATAGTGTTAATTTTTGCAAAGAATTTTTACATATCTTTTTTATTTTCTTATTAAACCACTTAGAAAACTTACAGTAAAAGGAAAATTGATGTGGAAATACCAAGCAAATAAAACAGGCATTCTTTAAAGATGTTAAATTTTTGTTATTCACAATACTGCATACTTTCACTTGACATCAAGTAAAGCTGAGGCAGCAGTGAAGTAGAAGTTCAAAATACTACCACCTACAAATAATGTTTTTGCTTTTTTTTTTTTTTGCAATAAAATCACAATTATGCTTCTGAGTAAAGAAAAGACAGGGACATGTTGATTTCCCGCATGTGTGGATTCGTGAAAGACTGGAATGACTGACTAGCTGAAGATTCTGTGAAAGAGCTGGTGATTTGTGAAACCTTCATTTGTGAAGGGATAACAAATGATTTTTAGTTTTCAGTAAAACATTTCTGAAGCCTTGTCTTGCTCTATTGAACTTGAATTGTTCCGTCCCAGGAGCTGCATGTATGTATTTTTTTTACCTTTGACTGATGACTTTCAGTTCATGAACTCAGCTTGGTTGGGTCTTTTCCACATCCGAACTCAATTTGACTCAAAAAATGAAAATGGGAGCTAATAAACATTTCACTACCTCAGACACATGAATGTTATTCTCATTTAAAAAAAAAAATTGCATTCGAGAAAGCGTTTCAGAAGAGAAACAATTCCTGACAAAGGAAAACAGCTACAGTTTCAGACACACATGAGAGGACAGGAAATGGAAACTCCACAGTCTGATTCTGCAGGATCCAGCTGTCACCCCGTGACTCACGCACAGTAGCAGAACCTCATGGAGCCGCTGGCTCCGCTCACCTCCACCGGGCCCGGCGCTGCGACGTGCAGCTTTGTGTCTGGGAAGCGTCATCTCTGCCTCAGCACAGCTGCTTTTTACACTCTCAGCCTGAAGCTGTTTGAAATTATTCAACATGACTTTCAACACGCTGCTTTTCAAGCCTCCAGAGTTGACTGTGCTCAATTACGAAGGCAATGAAAAAGTGTTTAATGCATATAAAACTTCACCCGGTTCATAAGTCCAAACAAAACTAGACTTGGTTTGAAGTTCACATGAACACATCTGTTCATGTGAGGGTCATGCAAAAATGTCACTCTGATAGTTTTGTCTTCTTTGTGTTTTCGTTTGTTTTCTGACAACAAAGGAATATAAATCTCAATCAATCAATCAAGTTTATTTCTATATTGCTTCTCCGCAACAAGGCAGTTCAGTGCTAAAAAATATAAAAACATCAATACATCACACAAGTGTTTCCATTAAAAATAAGCACAAATCTTTGTCTATGTTCTTCTGAAGTTGAAAAACATAATATTATAGTTGCAGTGTTTCCATTAAATAAGAAATTAAATTGAAATCACACATGAATATGTCCGTTTGTCATTAAAACAAATGGTAGTTACATGAGATATGTTCATAATTCAATCATTAATCAGCAAAAATACACCATCATCTTCTGACCACTTCCTGACGTCGTCTTTGTCGTTTCAGCCAGTAGTGACATCCAGTCATTGATTGCGTGACTTGTGTGATGTGAACACAGAAGTTTCCATTTCAGTTTTATAAAATGCACCTATTTCAATAAGGCCACAAAAAAACACTTTATCTTAGCAAAAAAGAAGTTTCTATCGAAAAATGTCAGTTTTTTCAAAATTGCCGTGTTTACACTCAGCAAATGTATTTTCCACATTTCAATTTGTGCATTTCTACAGTTCATTTAAACATTACATTTTGTCAAGTGCAATCATTAAAATCATTGTTACACAGCAAACATGTTGGTGAATGTTCCTGTTGTTACGGTTCAGGTGCCTTTCAGCCTTGACTTAAAGCAGCTTTGCAGTTTTCTGGATGCTTGATCCAGATTTGTGGCACATAGAAGCTGAAGGTAAAACTTGCAGATGTCCAACATGCCTTTGGCTGCTCTAGTGCTGTGCAAGCAAAGTTTTTTATATAACTACTGGAAATGACAAGGAGCAATAATAGTGATCATAACCGTAACCCTAACCACTGCTTACTGGCTACTGTTGTCGATTTTTATGCCTGGAGGCAAAGGTTTTATTGCTGCTGCTGATTTCACTGTCTTAAAGGAAAAACACAAAATGAAGCTCTAAAAATAAGTAAATAAACATGTATGTTTTGAGACTCACTCTAAGGAAGCAGAACAAAGCAGAAGGACAAGTCCAAAGATATTTTCTGTAACTTTCTCTGCAGCATTTCTCTCTATCCTCACAATGACGGCATGGCTGACTGAAGCGCCTTCTGTTAGAGCAGAAAGTGTTTCCTGGTTCACGCGGCGCGGGAAGGTGTGCTGCTGTTTGCCAAAGGGAGACGGTTTGAGGACACGCAGTGCCTTGTAATGATGCTATCTGTCATCCTGACGCACACGCCGCTGCAGGTTCAGTCAGGAGATAATAACATGCTCCGAAAACACACATGCATGCACACACACACACACACTCTTCAAATAAGAGTTCCATCTCAACTCTTTGTGATGGAATATCCTTTTTTTGTTGCCCTCACACACACAGAGAGAGAGAGAGCCCACCCTTGCTGTCTCGCGTTTCAGTTTCCCTTTCTCTGGTTGTTGACCTGTGTTCAGGTCAGCGGTTGATGGGTCTCAGGGGGGCTTAAGCTTCATTACACACCAACAATGAGGGCAAGCTGAAGTTAAAAGCTCCAAAATCAGGTTTATAATCCCAAGAACTCCGATGATCCCTCTCCAGATGTTGTCATCGGTGCGTCTTTAATCGATTAACGGCGAGCCTCTCCAGTGGAACTGACGGACAACAGCAGGCACTCGGCGCCGGACCTGGAAACTTCCGGGTGGGAACAAACCGTCTGATCGCGCCAAGGCTAAACACTGAAGCGGCTCGCTCTGGATAAGAGCTGAACGGAGCCAGCAGCCGATATTGCTCTAAAAATACACAAACCCAAACGCTACAATTGGTTTCTGTACGTTATAATTAGCACATCTCTGTGACGTGGCAGCAGTGTTGTGTTCAAGACCACCTAACCCGAGACCAAGACAAGACCAAGACCAGAGTGTATCAAGACCGAGACAAGACCAAGACTTTTGGGGTCCGAGACCAAGTCAAGACCAAGACCGAAGGGAGTCGAGACCGAGTCAAGACCAAGACCAGCGGCCCGCGCTACATGACACAATAAAATGTAAAATATGATCGAAATTGCTTCTCAAAATAATCTGAAAGATCCATATTCCCATAAAACACCTAGATATTAAATACTTAATACATTTTACCAATATTAAATATTCCATTTATATGCTAAAAAGTGTGATGGTCTCGTGCCATCCCTAAAAACATAACGCCCTGGGCATTTGCCCATATTGCTCATATAAGAAGCCACCACTGTCTGCACCATTAAACATAGCAATTGAGGCAATGCCCTGACGGTAAATAACGCTCAACCATGAACACTGACCAAGGAGCAACAAGCAAGAAGTAACCAAACAGAAGGCGCTCATCGTGACTGTTTTCACTCTCTATCCCAGTACATGAAGCCAGGTAGTCTGACACCATGGCAGACATTACAGCTGCCACTTTGAACAAAAACAACCAAAGAGCAATGTGCATGCTCTGCGTGCTCTTTCGTTCTTGTGTTTTAGTTATTTGTTAATTTAAATATTAACGTACATAATTAAATGATGCAGTGTACACAGAGCATTACTAGAACAAAGAACGGGTGTTCTGTCAGATCAGCATACGTTGTCAGATAGTCGTACGCTTAGCTCAGATATGCATATGCTGTCATTACCATATGATTTTATTTAATCAGCAACATAGAATCATGACGTAGATCATTATTAACAGTTATTCACAGTTGTATGGCATCCAGCTGCAGCCAGACCTGCTTTAAACACTTTGAAACCACGACAACGCATGTATATCCATCTAGTTATCACATTATGTCATATTATAAACAATTTAATTACTTATTTTCGTCATAACTTGTTGCGTATACTGACAACTACACTGACGGTCGGACTTAATGCGCATGCGCTGGCATGGTACTCACTGCATGTATGCTATTCTGGCAGCATATGGCTATCTAATAGAACACCGGCTACATCTGTCAGACACGTCATTACCATAAGATTTCATTTAATCAACAACATAGAATCATGACGTAGATCGTCATACACTTTGTTATTAACTGTGTATGGCATCCTGACTTAGCGGCTAAGTGAGTTTTACACGGGCCTGTGTTGTAGTTGACTCCAGCTGCAGCCAGACCTGCTTTAAATACACTTTGAAACCATGACAACACATGTATATCTATATAGTTATCATTGAAAACAATTTAATGACTTAAGTTCATCATAACTTGCTGCGTATGGTGAACTGACAACTCCTCTGACGGTCGGATTTCTTAATGTTTAATGCATGTATGCTATCCTGACAGCGTATGGCTATCTGATAGAACAACGGCTCTCAGTGACACTCCAGTCCTATCTAATAAGTAAAGAGCCGTGGAGAAGAATCGACTGTTTCTGAATGTCACCTCACTATATTGCAGACTTTTGGACATAGCGTTGTCCCATATATGCGACAAGTCAGTCAACACCTCCGCACAATAATTCAGGCAGTGAGTGATAACATTTTTCATCACAATGCTTATGTGTCTCTGTACAGCTAGCTTTGATAACATCACGTTAACGGAGCTTACCTTCTTTGAGCTACTTTTCTAAGTGACGAAAAAAGTTAGACGTTGTCCCCACCGTCTGTGAAAGCGAAGCGCTGCTGAGTTAGCTGTGGCCATCGGATTTCTTACTATTTATGCAGCGCTATTATATTACTGACGATTAGACAAACATTTTCTGCCGCTGAGAGGAAACCACTGCGCATGTCCTGGAGCGCCGCGCGCGAGTGAAAGGTGGGGAGGGGAGGGGGGAGTAACAGAAACACGTAGTTGCTTGGATTTTAATCGGTGCGTTTTGCATCCACTGAAAACAAAGATGTTAACAAATAAAGTGGACAGTATGCTGCACGTTTAGTGATATTTTCACAGTTGCGGTCTTGACTGGTCTTGAAATAAAATGCCGAGTCCTCAGCGCCCGAGACCGAGACAAGACCGAGACCAAATGCGGTCGAGTCCGAGACGAGACCGAGACCATCAAAAAATGGTCTTAAGACCGGTCTTAAGACCAAGACCAACTTCGAGTACCACAACACTGCGTGGCAGAATCCATCGTTTTTAACTGCGTAGAGTTTATGTACAGTTGTTCAGATTCCAGCGCATGAACTCATGGTTTGGCTTGTTTGAGAGTTTTTTTTAGAGCATACAAAGCTCCCAGAGTCATTTGATCATTTATTGGCATCCAGTAAAATGTTACCTGTCTACGAAAGAGAAACTAATTACTTTGAGTCACTGACTACAGTAATCACTCGTCTTAAGCATGCGGCGACAGTGGAGAGCAACCACTTGGTTTTAGCAAGGAGAAACCTTCAGCAAGACCAGGATCAGTGTGTTTCATATTATACTGTCACAACATGGTGATCATTTTAACAAATATATAAAAACATTTTTTAAATAAAAGTTCCATAACCTCTTACCTCAAGTGCAGAACTGCTTTAACTGGGATTATATATATATATATATATATATATATATATATATATATATATATATATATATATATATATATATATATATATATATATATATAAATGAAGTGCCAGTTCACACCAACTTTTGTAAACTTTGTAAAATCCACCGTAATCCACCACTTTACCCCTAACCTGGGTCATGTGTAACCAGCGTATATGAAACATGAGAACAGTTTCACTTTTATCTTATTCCAACCTGTGTCACTCATGTAGTAATGCCTTTAATGGTTGAAACTGTACCTGCAGTAAAAGCATGTTAAATTTACACCCTGATAGTCAGGGTTCACTTCACTTTCAAGTTAGATTCAGTTCACTCTCAAAAAAAACAAAAAAAAAACAACAAAGCTCTGCAACAGTTTTCTATTTTCCCTTTAAATTGGACCGAAACGTCAAAAGGGACATCAAGCTGTAACCTAAAATGAGTCTGTCATTACTAATGATTTAGGAAGAGATGGTGTCCCACCGGGCCTCAGCTGTCGCTTGTTAAATTCCATCCAGTCAACAGGATGAGTTAGAGCTCAGCCTGGGAAGTGACAGTATGAGTGTCTTATTGTCTCAACCCCTGGAAGTGGATGTTTGACAAATGGACATCCCAGAGGTAGCAAAGCGGTTAATGTGTTCACCAACCTGACCTGAAGGGCCTGGAGTCAGGCTAATGAACCAAGAGCTTGTAGAAGCTTCAGCAGATTTAGGTAAGGCACAAAATGCTAGTTAGCTTGATATCTGCTCCTCAGATCTGTGCTAAAGCCTGGCGTTACCTTGCCTCAGCTTTCGCACAAGCATGAATGAGACGTGTGCCACCATCTGTTATGAAAAACCGGCACAACTCAAAGCCATAAAAAAAGATAAACCTATATACAGTGGTGGAGAAAGTACTCAAAAAATGTACTTAAGTAAAAGTACAAATACACAGGCAAAAATGTATTCAAGTAAAAGTCAAAGTACCACATTAACATTTTACTTAAGTAAAAGTAAAAAAGTACTGGCTTTTAAAAATACTTAAGTATTAAAAGTAAAAGTACTTGCTGAATACATAACCTAATCGCTAATATCATTAAGTATGCCGATAGTATTTAATTTGAATACATCATAAATGTGCCATTTTAATAAACAATGTCACAGATTAAACATGTTCTTATTGTGTGTATTCTCTGTAAGAGTTTAGACTTAGTACTTCCCACCACTGCCTATATATTATATCTACATAATATAATATATAGGCAGTGGGAAAGTGAACGGGAAAGTGAACCTTTCCCGTTGCCGCGGCAGGGCAGCAGGGCCTCACTAATACAGATATCTGGGTTTGAACAGGAGCTTCGGCCATGGCCAGGCACCTGTCGCGTCAACTCATGTATCGGTTTGTGTCGTGTCAGGCTCGTCTTCCTTTCTTTTCCCAGCAGACTAAATCCTCCCAGCTGACACCTGAATACCACATGAATCTCCTTTCCTTTCCCATACCCCCCGACCCCCACCCAAACACACGCACACACACACACAGGGCTTGACAAAAGAGCAGGAACCAAAACAAGGTGAATGAGTAACTTTTTTTTTTCAAACCTCCTAAGTTGCAGAAAGTGTTTGCAGATTTGAGGAACCTGAATTCATTAGAGGAAATGAAGACAAGTCATTGTCAGGGCCGGCACAGGCCTTTTTGGGGCCTAAGCAGATTCTCATTTGGGCCCCCAGACCCCATACCAACATGTCAACACCAGATTCTCTTTCATTCCTAAGATACTCTATGAGTGTAACATACCTACTATCATTAGCATCATTCACAATAAGCTTACATTATACCAGCATTATTATGGATGTTTATTTTAACCTTTCAGAATTACCAAAATGAAAAAAAGAATTGGATTTTGAACGCTACTGCTGGTGTTCTGACTAAAATCAGGAAGATGGAGCACATCAACCACTTCTACATTCCTTCCACTGACAGAAGAGGCTTTAAAATACTGTTCAAAAATCACTGAATGACTTACAGATCTGCTGCTGTTGTATCAACCTTCCAGGCCTCTCAGGTCTTCTGGTTCTGGTTCTGGTTCTGCTCTGCTTCCCCAGAACCAGAACCAAATATGGAGAAGCAGCATTCAGCTTATATGCACCACAAATCTGGAACAAACTTCAAATCATCCAAAACAATGACGCAACTCTTAACCCACGTGTTTAGAGTTGCTTCAGAACACTGACCAACATATCTGATGTGTAATGATGGCATTTGAAAAGTCATTTTCTCTGGTTTGGTTTGCTGAATGGTGTGTTCTAAGACTGTATTTTCATATTTTTATGATTGATTGATTGAGATGCAAAGTGGTATTTTGACTTTTGAGACTCTGAAATCTCCATGTTTTTCCTTTCAGAATTTCTGAGATTAATCTCAAAATGTCTTAGAAAATGTTTAACTTTTCAAACTCAGAAATTGTCCATGTTCTTTCTGAGACTAATCTCAAAATTCCTGAGTTTTTCTTTGGAGGATGTTTGCGACTCTTTTCTTTCTATCTACAATGGCCCCAACACGCCGTTGTACATAGCTGATTGTTCACTGCAGCAGATAGTGAAGCGATCTGAGGAGGTCATGGAAACATCCTTACTGTCTGTCAAACATCTGTTGTCAGAATCATCACAGCCTCCAAGTAAAGTTTTCACTCTGCTGCCGTCAGGTGAACAGCGTCATGACGTCAAAAGCAAAACAACTTGACGGCTTTTCGCCTCGGGCCGCTAAAAGGCTGAGCTGCTGTTCGCATTATGTCCGGTTATCTCCGCGTTTTCTGTCCTAACAATCTGCTATAGACCCGTCCATTCATATGTAATGACAAATGAAACATCATCAAAATAAGGAAGTGTGAAATCCAGAACAATCTACAGTAAAGGAAACCAGGCAGACCCAAGGAGCTGATCACACAGCAGGAAACAGAGTCAAAGTTATAAATCACTCTAGATTTGACAAATGCTTTTGTTGCAACTCTTGGGCTTTTTTTCTTTTTTGCTAATGATCCTTCAGGGGTCGGCAGAGATTCGGGGATGGCTGCTTCTCTCATCACCCCCACAGTTAAGCTCTGGTCCGGCTAGCCGCTCCCGCTCAGCCAGCCAACGATTGTATTTACAGCTGCTCCCAGCCTCGTCTGCCTATCGGAGCAGACAGCGACTGAACAATGAAAATGACTGAGGTTTCCTCTAATTCACTGGGTATTTTTCCTTTCTGCTGCCCCTGTGGGGAGGCGACGCGGAGCGGGCTGGCGGTGGCCCGCCGTACCGTACGGCCCTGTTTGTTACTCTGCTGGTCTGAGTCGGGTTTACTGGACTGTTTTGGTTCCTGCTTGTGCTGCCCCTTACACACATAAACACAGCCAATTTTTATGCCTGCGTGGTTTCAGCCTGTTTGTGCGCGTCCATCTGGACTACCATGGCTCACTCCGCGTGTCAGAGGTTTCAGCCACACAGGAAGTGCTGCTGCTGTCAGTGGCGCTCTGCGGGGAGGAAGAAAACAGACCCGAGTGTTCAAAGTGAGATTTTACCCAGTTCGCAAAGTACTTTTGAGTTCCACTTTGAAGACTCCAGCTTTTACAAATATGACTTTGTTTATGTTTCTCCTTTGTAAAGAATAGTTTTATTTTCACAAAATAATTAAGGACATTCGAAATATAATTTTAAGGTCTGCTGGAGATTTTTCTGGAGATTGTTCAGAGGATAGACAGCAGCTGTGTTTCCATTGCGCATTTTGACACTTCCAAAATAAATTAGATTAATGGAAACACAAAAAAATTCTTGTTTTTCAATAAAACCTTTTGGCACTGGGCTCATTTGACCGTATCCAAATTGGTTCTTCTTGTAAAAGTGGAAACACTTTTTTCACACCACAAGACTCTTGATCATGTGACAAGAGTCACATGATCAACAACTAGGTTGCCACTGGCACAAAATACAAAGAAGACAACAGGAAGTAGTTGGAGGATGATGTTTCTAATGACTTTTTTTCACTCAACTTTAATGACTATGGGAAAAAAACTTTATCAGGTGGGATTTCAGTTGTGTTTCTTTTATTTAATGAAAACACTGCACGAGTCCCAGAAAGGAGACTGATGATGAAAGAAGACATGGAGTTATTTGGAGTGAAGGTAGAGGATGGAGAGGACAGCATGGAATAAAGATAGACGATTTGTCAAAAGAGAAGAAGAAGACAAATTGTAAGCAAATATAAGCCATTATTGCGTAAAAACTACCTTCCTGCCTGGTTTAATCAGTCGTTTGTTCTACACTTTGCTTTGTTCAGAGTCTGGAGCCTCTACTATTGAGAAACAATGACTTTCTGTTGAAATTTGAAACGGTTGGATCTGATTTTAGCCAAATGTTTTGCCATATATAATGCAGCAGTACAGTACAGTAGGAATTTTCCAGAAGTTGCCTACCTGTGCTGTAAACAACCAAGCCAACTCCAACTTTAGTCGCTCAATGTTAGACCAATAAAAGTTGGAATGACTTTGTTGACTTTGCCAGACTACGACCGTATAAAGGCAGACCACGATTCAAAAACAACTCCTGCTTCTGTTCCCCCGTCGGCCCGCTTGAAACTCAACCAGAGAAATCAAACTCAATGGGAGGAATTCCACATGGAGCACTGAAGGGAGATGACAATCCAGTGGAATTGTATATAAAGCTATTGGGTAAATTCACCTATATTGGGGGGGAAAATGCCACAACAATCATTATAAAGAATAAACCCAATTATGGAGATTTTCATCAAAATAATTAAAATATATCTTCTTGTTTTGAAACAAGTAACTTTTGGACATCAATCAACCGAGTACAGGTGTCATTGCTTGTGGTCAAAGGTTAAAGGAAGTACATCGATCTCAACATTGTTTCTTTGTTTTAACCTCTCATGCATGTGGGTTACTGACTGCTGTAAGCATTTTACTCTAGAACCCAGAAGGTAAACATGTTGCCTCCAGCAGAGCAAATATAAACACTGATCTTTCAGCACGCACACACACCAGCATGCTTTCTCCTGGCTGCACATGTGTGTATCTGAAGGATTTGTGTCCTGACGGTAACAGTAACCCATGTTTACACTGTGTGACTGAATTACTACAGTCGTCATGGAAGCCTGTCCACCCCCTAAACTGATAGGAAGGCATAGGATGGAGGTAGTGTAAGCTCTACTACTGCTACAGTTGAGCAACGGCTTGCTTAAGAGACCTGACATTGAAAAACTGGAGCAGAAAAAAAGACACTAATGACTAAAATGGCTTTTATGTGGAACTGTAATATGTTTATTTTCTCAGGACTGGCCAGTAGAGATAAGGACATTTAAAAAAGAAAAAAAATACAAAAAACAAAATTAATCATTCACTTCTTGATGCAAAATTACAGTGCCACTAAGAAACCAACTGTTAGTGGGTAATTTATCTGTAATGATTTCCTTAGTTTTGGGAGATTGTTGATCGACTTACACGTGAATCCAATCTTATCCTCAGCAATCATTACCTCATTGCTGAGGTAATAATTTCTGAATCATTACCTCAGCAATGATTCAAAAATTAGCCACTGTCCTCTTCAGTTTTCTCCTGAGAGATATTTGACTAGCAGACTGGCCCACCAGGTCATTTCAGAAAAAAAAAAAAAATCATCATTGACCGAAATTGGAATCTGCAGGTCAGGCGTTTTAAAGATCTGTAATCAGTGATCAGCCAGAAAACTGCAATCAGTGCAGCAATACCAAATATTGTTACGAAGAAGAGGATTTAGCAGCTGAATTGTTGAACAGCATTCTTCAGCAACACAATTTAGACATAATTTGAACACTTCTGAATATAAAGCTGCGGCAGTCCTGCCACTAAACAGCTACACAGCAACCAGTTGCAACTAGTTTTCCAAAGTTTTTATTACAAGAATAAAGTCATAGCATTTGCAAAGTAATGATGCAATATTACCAGAAGGAAGTCGTACAATTATGAGAACAAAGATGTTTTAAGAAGAGCAACATTTGGATAGAGTTGTTAATGTCTCATGTGATCAGCTCATCTTTCTTTCCAGAAGTTACAAAATCCTGTCACTGACAATTTGATGTTCACATCATTAAAAATATTTTATTCTCGTCTTATTACGACTTTGCGTTCTGGTAATATTATGGCTTTATTCTTGGATAATTTCAAAGTTATTATTTTTCTTATATTATTTTATTTTTGTATTACTTTTTTCTCTTAATATTATTATTTCATTCTCATAATTACGATTTTATTCTCGCACAACTTTCTTCTCGTGATATTTCAACACTCTTGTACAACGTATGTGTGACTGTTTAATTTTTTAATTGTGCTGTTTTAGAGGAAGGGAAGACTTTTGATAAAATGTTAAAAACCCCGTCAGTCATTGAACTGTCATGATACATTCGTTGACTAGAATCTGTTCTGCTTTTTGAGTTTTCCATCCTAATTGAATGAAACACATGAAAATGAATGCATCATCACCAAAACATTCTGCTTCCCATCCCGTAACATGTCTGTTTCTCAGATGGAGGCCCGTATGTGGACAAAAACTGTCAAGCCAGTATGAGATAAAACGCTCAGGCAGCAGCCGTTGCCTTGTGTAATGTGTTTGGTGCAAAAAAAAAGTTGCCAAACTGAGAACACAGACATCGTTTTTTGGGGGGGTTTTGTCCTTTCTAGCATTTCTGTTTGTTTACCATTGCTGTGTGTGTTCTCTTCAGAGCTGTGTGTATGGTGAAAACCGGACCTCCATCCAGTGCACCACGCCTTCCCTGGCTAAGCTACCCCTGCAGCCGCCGGTGGTCACCAAGGTGGCGTTTGTCTTGGATGGCTACTTGACAGACCAGAAGGATCTGATCTATGTGGAGGACCCCCTGTTCCAGGACCCCAAACTGACATCCAAGGACAACAAGAGTATCGTGGAGCTCAAAGTGAGGGTGCTTACATAGTTTTTTTTTTCTTTCTGATTTTTAAACGTGTGCTGTCCGGCGGTGTGGCACTCAGAATTGTTGTTGGAGTGTTGAGGTCAGGCTGGACAGATTTACTTTCATGAGTGGAGCATTATAGCATTATATACTCCCTTGATAAAACGTTTTTAGAATTTTCTTTGGGTTTATTTCAAATGTAATGGACACGGAGATGCAAAAGAAAGGAGAAAAGAAAGGTTAACAGGAAAGAGGAGAAAAAGAGACGAGTGTAGAGAGAACACAAGTCAACAAGTCACGTTTGATATTTATGTTTGGTTCATTATGTTCAGTAAATAGGCGACTTCTGAATGTACATGTTTGCCTTGGAGTTTATTTTGGGGGGTTCAAGTTACAAGTTTGTGGTTGTAAAGTCTTAAGACGTGAAAATGTTTTGTGAGACCTCCTAAGAACAACTTCTTCAGCAAACTGGAGAACAGCCGAGATCGGTTACAGAACAGTAAACCTCGGCGAGGTTCTTGTTTTACATCCCTTTGAGAGAAACAGGTGCAAAACTAGAAATACCGCTGAAAATTTTATGGATGTCGAGTAAAAGAAAATCTTGGATTTATGAGCCGTGGCGAATTTCAAAAGCAGATGCACATGCTGCCCACCGTGACCAATGCCAACACTACCAAGAGTTCGCAGAATGGGTTGTTTGACTGTCCAGAGTCAGGAGCCAGGTTGAAGTTCACACACACACACCTACACACACACACACACACACACACAGGTCACTGCCCTGTACCTCACAGTCCTTACACACTTTCACACGTCCACAGGCCAGGTCAAGCTGGGAAGGAAACAATACAGAAAGAAAAACAGGAAGTGGAGTCTGTTTCCCATCGCTTGGCCCCGCCCCATCACTCCTCCGCGGCCGTAGATCTGGTTGTGTGTTGTCCGGCCACTCGCATTGTTCTGGCTGAGGTCAAACCTCTTGATATATTAACGCCGCTTTTCAAACAGGCCACCGCCGCAGTCCCCAGACCCCATTTTAGCAACACAATGAAATACATTTTTCTCCACTTTTTTTCTTTTTTGTCTGCAGCCCAACAGTTTGTGGCAGCTGTGCTGAGTCTCTCACATAGAACCCACACTGTTCTGTTTTTTTTTTTTTTTTTTTTGGTCCTCTCCTTCTTTCCTTCTTTCCCAGACGTGACCTTGGTCCCCATACTAAACCCACCAGTCTAGCATGTATCCCCTCCTCACCCCATAGGGGGGCATATCTTCTCACCCAGAGGGAGGGGCTGCTTGAGGGGGGATGGTAGAAGTCAATGCACCGCAACAAGCCGCATTAACCAGCATCTGATAAATCTGCCCTCTGGTGTAAAGGCCTCATTAGGTGCCATCTGATAACGCCAGCCTCAAAATTTTATCAAACAGTCACACAAAACAGCATTTACCTGTGACTGATAGTTCTGCGCTTGCATGCCAACACATGAAAAACCCAAGGTGTTGGTCTTGGCTCAGAACCAGTCTGTTATCGCTGCCGATCTGCATGCGGGAGCCTCAGGAAACTCACTTCTAATTATAATCCTGACAGTTTATTTTCAGGGACTGTTATCACTGTGACACTTTCTTCTGACTTTGCCTTCTCTCCGCACACCGCACCACGTTTGTATCCCATGAACTTGCCCTGGTGGGCGGCTCGGTGCGAGCTCAAAAAGTGTTTCATGTTTATGCGTATCAGAAAGGAAGTGTGTGTGTGTGTGTGTGTGTGTGTGTGTGTGTGTGTGTGTGTGTGTGGGGGGGGGGGGGGTGTGTGTGCGTGTGTGTGTGCATGCATGTGTGTGTGTGCAGGAACAGGTGCGAGACTCCACTCTGTGTCAAATTGGAAAATCCCAAACTGTCACGCGAGGAATGTGATCATTCGCTTTATTGCCCCGTGCAGCACTCAGATAACTGTGTTTCTGTTCATGCCTGTGACAGGGAGAGAGAAACACAGGATGACAGACAAGAAAAGTCAAACAGAAGAAAATTAGGGGAGACAGGAAAGAGAAGGATGCTCTCTGTTTTCTCACAGCGTGAAATGCTCCGTCAAACTTCATTACTTAAATCCACACACTGCTTGTGTGTGTGTGCCTGCAATCCCACACAGGGTGTTTTTGTTGTGCAGATTACTATGCATTACTCACATTCGATTATTTCAGTTAATCCCCTTTTCAAATGGTAGCTTTTTGGTTAAACAGGATGAAACTGCAGCTCACTTCTCCTAAATTCACATAAACAAAGAAAATGACAGGTACTCTTCATTTGGATGCTGGTTACTTTGGTTGTTATGTTTTAATTTCTAGAATTAATGTGAAGAAAATAATAATCAGAAAATAAAATAGAGTAAAAATCGGATCATCACATGAGATGTGAGCAATTAATCATCTATACAATTTATGATGCCTAACTACAGGAAAAAATATTTTAAGTGTCTGGAGTGCGCAACGAAAATAGGCTGGAATTAAAAAGGTTTCGTCATGGTTTTGTGTAGGTCAGTCTGACCCACATGCAAGATAACACTCAGGAGTAAAAGTTAGGAATGAGGGACCCAGAAAGGAACAAAGCAGAACATTTTCAGTAAAAAACATGGATGGTTACCTTGGAGAGGAGAGGAAGCAGGCTTGCTAAACAGCTAACGGTGTTTTCACACCAAACAGACACCAGCAGACTCGCTTCAATCGGAGACTAAAACTGCAACATTTGTTACATTTTCAGCTGCTGCGTTTCTCTTTCACACTGCACTGAGTGAAACGTCAGAAACGTCAGAAACCCTCTGAGCAACCTGTTCCCCTCCTCGCCTTGCCAGTGGTGGTGCTGAACCACTGAAGGAAAAACACAAAAGCTTCCTTCTAAACAAATGGAGTGCTATCAGATGTTAGCTATTGTAGGACTGCAACTTTTGTCGTTGGTATAAGACCATGTGCAGCTGGATATGCATGTTAGTTATGGTAGTATTTACCCAGAATGCCCTGCTCTCTGTTTCACTTGATGTTCACATACGCATTCAAGTTCACTTCAACTGAACGGAGACTTAGGTTTTTAGGGAGACCAGATTTTGCTCTTTTGGTCTGCGTCAGAGTTGGATCGCACAATCACACACCTCCCCAAATGAACCAGACTTTCTTGGCAAACTAGAGTTTGATTAAAGCAGACTAAATATGGATGGTGTGGATGTATCCTTAGACTTATGGAAAAACCCAACGAATGACAGAGGGATAAAGAAAGGACTTGGGAAAACCCTCAGACTTTGAATTTTCCTGCTAATGCCTCAATGCACAGCAGGCCTGTGGTCATCTCTACTGCACTCCACCCTCTAGTGGCCACCGGCAGAGAGAGAAAATACCTCATGCATGCACAGCCCTTCAAGTGACAATCACAATCTTTGTAAGTGGAGATCCAAAATGATGCTTTGAATTCACAAAGCACCAATAAACCGGGTCTGTCTGGAAGAAGTGCTGTGGTTTTTCTGGGTTTGGGTTCAGTTTGGCCCTTTGCCGGTCAGTATCCCCATTTTATTCTCAGGTATTGCTATTACGCTTTCTTTCTACACCTGTAAACAAACCATTTTATCCACATTCACTCAAACCACTGTACACAAGTTTATCTCTCTTGATATCTCTCAGTGTTTCTGTTCAAATCTTGTATGATTTCACTGAATTATGCACTATTTTATGAAACTGTTATATTAAATCTTATTTCTATTTCTTGTAGGCCTGTCGACTCTTAAAATATGACCTAAAAAAGTAGACACAATATAACTCTATGTTCCTATAGCAGACTGCAGGTAGATCATAGAAAAAAAACGACTTTAAATTGTCAGTCATTAAAGGAAAAAAGGTCAATATGAAACACCCCATGGCAGAATGGCAGACTGCTCCATGTCATACTTTACTCTAATATAACTATACAATAACAACAGGGATAGAATGGCCGGCACTCATCTTCATCCCTTCAACTGTTTCAAGAGTAAAAACAGAAGCGATCTGGTGTGTTTGGGTGGCAGCACGCCTGCTGGGAGTGGTTTTATGACTGGGACAGGACTGGAGAGGAGACAATTAAACCCAGAGGAAGTTTAAAGCAACATTGTGTTTGGAAATGTTCTGTTTGTACAACTCAAAACTGGAAAGAGAAAAAAAAAAAAGAGGAACAAATTGTGCCAAATATTTGGTAGGAATTCATTTGTAAAACAAGCACCGTCACAAAATTGTGGATTGGACAATGGAACATTCAGCAGATGAGTCACATGTGGGGGGCAGAGCTTACCCAAAAAGTAGGAAAACAGAGTCAGGAAAATTCCCAGTGATATTGCGTATCTGGACCTCAGAAACATGCTGAAGCTTGCTGACTGAAGTCAGCTCATGACATACAAATCAAAATTTTAATGAGAGGAGGCAAATGTCTTCTGGAGTAAAAAGGCAAAAAAATAAAAAATCTCTCTGCCTCTTTCTAACTAAACTTTCCTTTCCTTCCTCATCTCTCTGGGTGCGTTGTTCTTCCTCGGTCTGCTCTCGCAGGGCGACCGCATGGACAGGGAGGCAATGAAGTGCCAGGTCCTGACCGTTTCTAACCACAGCTGCGAGAGTCTGACGGTGGTCGGAAACACCCTGGAGTGCACCGTTCCCACCCAGCTGCAGGCCGCCACTGCCAAGGAGCTGCAGGTGGAGGTGAGACACACCCACTCCCCCTCAACGTTTACTTCCCGGTTCTCCTTACACCTGCAACAGTCTGTAAACAAAACATGCTTTAATTAGGACAGAACTTTGTTTACAGAAGCACTCCAGGCACCGCAAAAAAACACGGCCACGCCCCGAACGCATGTTTGCACAGAGAAACACACACACACACACACACGCACACTCGCGCACATCCTCCTCGCTCAGGCTTGTTCCAGGTACTCTGCTGGGAGCGACACACAAGCATGAACTGATGTTTTCAGCACCAGTGCAGACTGTTTGTGTATGGGGTAAGCTATACCTGATCAGTATCAAGATCAGATATAGTTTGTGCTAGAATTTTATGTTGTCTGACAGGATATAAAAAAATCCAGTTTTTACTCGTCAATTTTTAAAATAATAATAATGACCTACGTCACTTTTTGCCAATAGTGTTTTTTTGTTTGTTTGTTTTTTGCTAAGTCATCTGTTAGGCAAACAATTATTTATTTATTTATTTATTTATTTATTTATTTATTTATTTATTTATTTATTTATTTATTTTTTATTTATTTGTATTACTTTTGACAAAAGTATAACTTAGGCTGTCATTTTAGGAAAGTGATGATATTCAGTTACATTTTATCTTCATTTGGTTTAATGAACAGTCAGTCCAAACAAGCAGAGAACAGAGTCCACATTATGAATCACACATCAAGCAAATGAATGTAACTGACAACGACCACTGATTGTAACTACGTATAAACAATTAAATGAAACAATTCTCAATGATTCACCTGCTATGGCCTGAACACACACTCTCACTACAGCCTCCTGATTAGTATAGACCTGAACTGTGCACCCGTTCACAGTTCAGGTCTGTGAACTGTGAATCAAAATCTCCAAAATCTTGGAGATTTTGATTCCAAGATCAAAATCTCGGAATTTTGATCTTGGTCTGCAAGATGAGTCAGTGTTTTGAAATCGGGGAACTTTTCTCTAGTTGAAGTGATCAGAAGTTTACCAGACTCTCTGAATGAGGAGTTTTCTTGTCCCTCAACCCTCAAGCTTCAGCAGGAGGAGTTCTTCTTCTGCTGTATCAGACACGCTCTACAGCCTCTTCCCCATAACTTTTCACGCTGTCAGCGCATTGAGTTCAGTCACCAGGTCAGAGATGAGACCAGAGATTTTTTATTATCATTATTTAGTTTCCTCTGTATGTAAAAGTAAAAATGTCTGAGCATCTACACCATGTGGTCAAGTGTACACTTCAAAAACAAAATCTCACCGGATGTTCTTGATATTTTTGTCTAGTTTCTAGTGAACATCTCTTCATACACTTGAAATAAGACAACACTGGCTTACGAGAAACTTTCTGCATGACATAGAAGCTTGTTTTAAGTCAATAATTCTTGAATATTGATACAAAATGTTAATTCCTCTGGCAGATTTTTCTTTCACTTGTAACAAGACATTTTTATATTCAATATTTAGGAGTTATTGACTTAAAACAAGCTCCTGTATCCTGCAGAGAAGTTTGTTGCCAACCAGATTTGTCTTAATTTAAGTGCATATATGCAGATTTTTTATGCAGTGGGTGAATTATAATGTCAAAATGATGGATGACCTTCAGGTTTTTCCATCACCCTTTAAAAAAAACAAAGATGGAAAATGTTCTGTTAACCCAGCCCCTGCATAAAGCTTTTTAAAGATTTTATTGGCTCTACTGGCCTTTATTTGACAGTGAATTGACAGGAAAATGGTTAATGTGAGAACAGGGAAGACATAGCAAAGGTCACCAGGCCGGGAATCAAACCTGTGACAGCCACGTCAAGGACTAAGGCCTCCATATGTGGGATGTGCTTAACCCCTGCACCACCACAGCACCCCATAAAGCATGAATATTATTATATATGTGTGAATATGTTTTCAATTCCAGCAATGCTTCAGCTTAGCGCTAATTACTTCTAGACCATCACACAAATCCAGTTAATTCCACCTCACTGGCAACTCCAAAACAAAAATCCAGTCTAGTTTCACCATGATCCTGAACGTGTGAGATCATGACTCTGATACTGGCTGTCACGCATCTTTTCCCAGGTAGATATGAGAGGAACAGCTCAATATCAATAAAGCCAGTCATAATAAATTTATATGAAAACTCTCATCTGTTTCTACCATCAGTGTACAGAGAGAATTTATCATGGCTTCCTATCTCAGTGTCTGGTTCTGATGGACAAACAGGCTGACTGGTCTGGCGGAAATGATCAAACACACACTGATAAAAAAAAAAAGTGTGTTTTCAGTCCCTATTATTGTGTATTTTATTTCTTTTCTGCATGTATTTATCTATTTAACATTTCTACACTGAAAGAGCAGTAGTAACAAACACCGTGCAACAAATTGAAGGTAGTAACAGAACCATTCGTCCTTACTGACCTCTACATAACCATCTCTGGGAAATCTGAGGGAAATCACCACATTTTCCATGTGCACCACATCATTTACAAGAGACTTCAATAATTCCTGCGTCCTAATGCAGTCCTTCATGAATAAGAAGCTTGGTGAGAATCCGCTACACAGAGTGATGAGTGAATGGGCTTACTAACCAGCTGTCCATCTTGTCACTTGAATGTAAGTCAAGCAGCTTCTGAAAGGCACTCGCAGATTGGATATGTCATCAGGCATAGCTCAAAGGCTCCCTGCACACATAGGTTTCCTTCCTGATGGTGAAACAGAAACAAAACACTGAAAAATCTACTGGGATGTTAGGAACAGGGCTCGAAAGTACGGGCAAGGAAGGAAAAAAGAGTTTGAAAAAATGCTTGAAGGTGCAAGGAGACGTCAAAATTTTAAAGCGTTGAAATGGCAACTAAGTACGCAACTTGCGACAAAAGTAGGGCCCGACGGGGGAACACAAAGGTTTAAGAGAGTACACAGAATATTTGAAAGAGAACGCAAGTATTACAAATTTTAAGAACAAAGAAATGAAATTCTACTTTCAAACTGAAAAAGTGTTCTCTCGACTTATGGCAGTAAAAGTCTCCCATAGCCCTGGACTTTAATACGTTCATTTTGATTAATTAATTTAATAGGTTTTAATGCACACCACCCCAGAACCGTTGTTTTGTTTTTTTTTCGTGTTTCTGATACGTTCATATATCTGACATACAGATGACTTCCACAAACAACACCAATGAACAACCAAGCTGCTTCTTTTGGAACACTGGGGTTTTAGTTTTGCTTTTTTAAAAATATATGATTTGAAGCTGGAAAAGATTATTGTTGTGTTCAAGTTATGCTATAAGGAGTTAGCCTATCAGTGAAGCTATTCAAACCTAAACTACCATCTCAATGCTGAACATGTAGCAGCAGCACAGACGACCCCTACGCTAAAGCTAACGCTAATGCTAAAGCTAACTAAAGAAGTATTTTCTCTAAAAAGCTCCATGAAACACTGGAAAGCTGAATATGCATAACAGCACTTTGCTTCAGTCTGATTTTGAGTAGCCTAAATAACTGATTAAAAACAATAAATATTTTTGTTGTTGAGCTCATATGTCTATTTATTCAATAATTTTGCAGCAAAAAAGGGGATTTGAATTGAAAATTTAGCTCATTTTGTCGATATAAAGTTCTCAATTAAAATGCGATTGTGATTTGTTTTTATTACTGACCCTTCATTTAACTTGTTTTAAAGTTTTAATTGATTCCCACCACTAAACATAAATAAATGTCTTTATACTTATGAAAGGGCTTATTTAAACCCTAGAGCTCACCATTTTTTAAATATGGAAACATAATTGCTGCACTTTGAATTCCACACCCTTGCTCCCAATATACACACACTATTCGGGACTGGAATGCATCAAAAGCGACATAAATGCTTTATACTTGACATGCCATGACAGCAGCTTGAGGCATAACTACTTTCAGCAAATAAAAAGCAACATTTTATGATGTCACTGCAACATTACTCTTAGCTTTTGTGTCTTTATGTAAACTAATGTAACTCCCAGCACCCAACAGCTTTAACAGTGTTATGAAATGTTCACCATGTCCAGTCCAAGCTGACATTGCTGGTCTTCAGACTCCTGTGGAGATAACATCCACTGTCCGTCTCCAGACCAAATGGTATCAGGCCCATCGTTGTTGACTCGTGAACCAGCCTTCAGGCAAAACTTCTCATCTCAGGCCAGGGTCAGCCAATATCCAGCTGCTGCACAAACCGACATCAAGGCTTGTCCAGAGAGGCTTTATTTACACACACACACACACGCACACACACCTATACACACACACACACATCACTGCATCTGCAGCAGGAACTTTATTTCCACTAAGCCTAGTGAAAGCAGGAGCAATATTACTGATTTAATCTCTCCACAGACTCTGGTGAACACATTGAAATCATTTCCAGTGGATGACTTTTTTTTTTTTAAAAAGTAAACTAATACTGTAACACCTGTAAGCAAAAAATATATGCTGATTCTTTTAGTTGGCTATTGAAGTTTTCTTTTTCTTATTTATTTTTTTTTAGGTGGCGGTCCCTAGAAAAGTAATAAACTTATGTTATTATTTGAATAACATAAATGTTTGCATTTCCAATAATTTGAAGTAATAGTAAAACATGATTTTTTTCAATTTTTTTTATAAAACTCTATCATGTCTTAAAAACGGTAGGTGTTTTTTTGATGGCCTGAGAAGGTAAAGAGAAGTTTGTATGTGTGTGTTTGCTCATAGGTATGACTGTATCACATCCTGTCTGAAAGCAAACACTGCAGCATCTCTGTGTACCACTGAGGACACAGATGCTCTTATGTAAAGTGTCACTGGAGAAATAACTGACGTGACCTGAAATCAACATTTAGGAGTTGGTCATGTTTGTCTCAGTTCTAAGTGGAGAAACCACAGATTCAACACAAATAAACACTCTTCACAGCAGGGCTGGTGCTAACCGAATATTTTCCATCTAGGACTCTTTTCTGTTTGTTTGTTTTTTGGGGGGATTTTTTAAACATTAATGTTAAAATCTGGAGACCATCCATAGTTTTGGCAAATTAAAATTCACGCACCTGACCACTAGTTGCAGATGCAGTACAGGTAATTAAATATATCAGGAATAGATTTCTAGGAGAGTGTCTGATCATCATCTCATACCTGGATACCATAACACAAAGGTCTTCAACGAGGGGGTCGTGACCGCTACCAGTCACGACTTCCCCTTCTTATTAATTAGAAATATTTTGGGTTTTGTTCTTTATATAGATTAACATAAATTCAATATGCAGCAAATTGATAAGAGGAGGCATGAAGTAATGTATTTCAGTCAGTAATTCACACATTCAGAGAGCAAAATCTTATTTTGTGAAAAGTTCTGCATTTTATGCAAAATAATACTTTTTTATGGCAGTGGCATTATTAGGCCAACACTTTGGAACTTAAGCTTTTGTTAAATAAAATGTGAAATTATGAGTCTCTGTTTTATTTGTATTTGTTTTGTCTGTTACTAGGTCTACTTTATTATAAAACATGATATGTTGTTGGGGCTTCCTGCTCTGTCTCTCATTCAGTGGTGCAGTTGGATTTCCTCCCATTGAGAACGCTTCCAGGATAAGAAAACTCCTCGTTCAGAGAGCTTTGTAGGCCTTTGATCGTTTCAATTGGAGAAATGTTCCCTGATTTCAAAACTTTGCCTGAGTTCTTGTTCCAGTTCCCAGTGAGGCAGCAGAGTAAAGATCTGATGAAAGGAATTATTTGGAAACTGTATTTAATCAAGTTATCTATCTGATTTCATTTGATGTTCTGACAAACTGTGGAGGGGTCTCGAGTCAAGCTGTTTGACAGAGCTAGTTGGTAATAATAATAAGAAACACTATTACTTCACACCTCTGTCAACTGAGCAAAGATGGCTTACGGGTTGTGAACACCTGATGTCATTGTTGCAAGCAAACTAGTTATTTTAATTTAATTCCTGTTTGCTTGTAAAAAATAAATAAATAAATAAATAAAATCAAAACAACCTCCATTGACAACATAAAACTTGAGCCCTCTGGGAACAAAACCTGATTGTATTAGTTACAGTATTTAGCATTCACTTCCTTCACTCCTGACACTCCAAATCCCTTCCCATTGTTAAGTGGCGCCAAGCGGACTCCATCAGGCATCTGGGCAAGGTGACGCTGGCGCAGGAGCAGGACTACACAGGCCTCATCGTGGGCTGTGTGTGTGTCAGCCTGCTGCTGCTCTTTCTGGCATCGCTGCTGATGTGGAGGAGGAACAAGCACATCGATGGTAAGAGCAGGAGACTCAGTGTCCTACCATTACAAATAGCTTTTTTACCATCTTTCATTAATAACAGGAAACTGGACACATATGTTCCTTTTATAGACTCCGAGGCCTTGAAATACGTAGCCGGTTCTTTATAAAAACGGGTATCACCGCCGCATTGTTTAAAAAAATATTATCGTACACATGGGATCAGTTTCAGAAAGGTTTTCATCCACTAAAATTTTCATACACATGAGAAATACCAGCATACCAGTTTTCCCAGGTACCCACGCAAACGCAAATACAAAGCTTTGTTAAATCTCCACTTTGGTCAGATTTTTATTTTTTTTTTTAATAAATAATCGTTATTAAACTGAGTTTTCTTTTGCATGAATGGCCCAAATGCATAAAAATACATTTGTTTTCTCAGATAGCCGACTACGTTTGGACGAGGCCTAAATGTCTTAACTCTAGCTTACGAAAAGTGATCAGATATCCAGACAAAATTATATCATTAAACTGTGTGGTTTCTTTGCACCTGCTTAAGGAACTGGATAAATAGTTTTTAAGTGTGACTCTCTATGTGGATTAGAAAAAAATCTCCAGTTAATATAACCCCGTGCAGCTGCATATTGTGTTACTCTTACCCTGCTGGATAAAAACACTAGCTAAAATGAATCAATACAATGCCAAAATATTCTGTTTGTGTATGTAAACCAGCAGAATGCAATTTTTTTTGACCCATTATAAATTCTCAGATGATATTTGGAACAAAGTGGTTTACTTTGGGTGGAAAAGACGAGTTACTGGCACCCTTACCTATCAGAACTTTATCTGCTGGTTGTTAAGTTTCCTGGTGTTTTTTTGTTTGTTTGTTTTTTGTTTTTGTTTTATTTTGTTTTTTGGCATTTCCCTTATAAATTTTTATTCTGTCACTGGCACTACTTAGTTTTCTAAACACAATGAAGTTAGTCAGTTCCATAAAGGAAATGTATGTATTTTTTATTTATTTATTTATTTTGCTTTAATTTCTGTCTATTGCATTTTCTTTGACCTGAAGTTCAGAGTGTTTTTTTCTGCATGTGTGTCTGCTGGGTTTGTTTTGCCTGGTGGGTTTTAGTGGAATGTCTTGTGTGGGATGCTCTGGTGGAAACACTTGCTGTTTCTCAATGATTTCTCTCTCTATCTCTCTCTCTTCCTCTTCCTATGTTACCTCCTGTTTCTATGTCCTTCTTCTCTTCCATCTCCTTTTTCATCTTTCTTTCTGTCTCTGCAACATTTGTTTCCAGATCTGTCTGAGGTGTGGTATGATGGCCGGGGTCACATCCAGCATCTGGACAGGCTGGCTAACGCGAGGAGCGTCAGCCCCACTAATGAAATGGTCTCCCACGAATCAGTCGACTATAGAACAACCCTGCTGGAGGGTAAGCCCCTCCCCCTTTCTTCTTCTTCATGTGACTCCCTGTTCTCTCACTTCACCTCCCTCCTATGTGCCTGCTCCCTTACCTGTTGGCCTCAGCGGTTAGCTGCGCATGCCTTATCGTGCACCTTTCACACTAACAGCAGCCCAAATCATTGGATCACTTCAAGGTAAAATTGATGCATTTCTAACTTGGGTTAAAAAAGAATAATCACATAAGATGTTTTGTTTAATATTAAAGGGGCAGTAATATGTAAAATCGACTTTTTTGAGTTTTACATCATGTTATAATGTCATTCCCCCGCAACTCCCCTGCTCTGCTCCTTCAGACTAGCCAGGAGTAATTAGCAAACACCTGGTGGAGCTGCAGATCTTTTGAGCTCATTTTAAAGGGTTAATAAAAGAGCCATGTTGTGATGACTTCCTGAAGGTGGAGTTTTAGAAAGAGCAGGACTTTTAAATTTTAAGGTGTTAAATTAGGTGTCTTATACATATACGGTTCTGGAAAAAATTAAGAGGCCACTTAAAAGTATCAGTTCTCTGATTTTACTTTTTATATGATATATAAATATGTTTGAGTAAAATGAACACTGTTCTTTTATTCTATGAATATGAACTACTGACATGTCTCCGAAATTCCAAGCAAAAATTGCTGACATTAACATAGTTATTTGATTTTTGCTAATGACTGTTGGAAGATAGGCTCCGCCCCTTTACCTACCATCCGGCCCAGTTAAGTGTGCATAGATGGTGGATGAATGGATGAAACAGTGTCTTGACAAAGTAGATCAAAGCAGGACTGTTTGGCAGTAATACACACCACCATGGTGTGTATTACTGCACACCATGCACACAGAATCTCATTGCCATCCTTGACCAACCACGAACTGCTGTTATTCCAAAAACTTGAAAACAGAACACAAACAGACCAGACTAATCACAAAACTCAACACAATTCAACATGAGAATGACAAATAAACCCAGAATCAGTAGAACAGGAAGTAAAGAGACAGAAAAGATTAGCCCAACTATAAATCCTGAGAAACTACAGATTAGGTATTCGGAAACTAAAAACTATAGATATAAAGTCTAATAAAAACATGATGCACATATTCTCATCTAGCATGCGTCAGTAATCTTTGATGTGGTCTGTGGCGCCTCTTGTGGGTTCTGTTCTGGCCCTGAGGGCCACTGAGAGGCTCCTGGTATTATGATCCCTGGATCATAGCTGAAGCGATTTCTGTGCTGGCCTTGAGTCTGGAGAGCCTGGGTTTACTAATGAGCTAATGTTTGCCTTCTGGGACAGTTAACATTCAGGACATTTGACCTCGCTCTCTGTTTCAGCTCTGGTTCTTGTTCTGACTTTTCTGGAGGAACTTCTGCATTTATTAGCCTTCTAACAGAGTAGAAAACCTCAAGCTTTTTCCTTCCAGCTCTGTGTCTGTGTAGCTGTCCATCTCCAATCACGTAACACACCTTGACATGCGGAGGTCAAGGTGTTGTGACTAAGCGGCCGACCTCTGACCCCCTGCTTCTCTTTTTTTGTTTCTGCCTCTCCAGATCAGGGTGTCGACAGGCCTGAGACATGTCGGGCAGCTCCTCCTATGTACAGAGCCAATGGGGAGCTGCTGTCTCCCAGACTGGGAACCCTTGGAGGGGGGCTGGGGCTGGGCATGGAAGGTGACCTGGTGTCCCCCCTGTTGATGGCTCCAGTCCACATCGACCCGTCCTGTCTCCACCCGGACCTGCTGACTGAGGTGCAGCATGTGGTGATCGCAAGGGAGCAACTGCTGCTTCATGTCAACCAGATCATCGGCAGAGGTCAGTGATCAGCTGCTGGTATGTCGGGTTTTGATCGAAGGTTTATATAAAAATTATCTCATCTAAATCAGGTTGTCAAATGATATCTGGAGTCAAACATATACCAGTCGCCCCTATGCTACAAAGTCCACTGGTCCTTTGATTTCACAACAAGCCCTCATCACCTCCCCTGTCTACCATCATGCATCTCTGCCAGCATGCAGTGTTTCAACATGGATGTGCATTATGACCAAACACCTCTACTTTGATCTTATCTTTTCAAATAATATTGTTCTGGAAGTCTTGTGCTGTGATACTATATTCATATGCAAGAGAATTTCTGCTGGTGATTCTTTCAGAACAGTGATGCTAACAGGAAGGTAGCTTCCTCTCGTGCAGCCTCCTACACCTCAGTGCCTTTGTTTATTTTTAAGTAAAAATTTTACATGTTTAAACAGGTCTCTGCTTGCATTTCCATCGAAAATAAAATTACACAAATTGAAATTACGAAAACAAATTCACTCAATGTAAACACGGTGATTTCCGTGTTTACATAGCTGTTTCCCACGACTTGATAATCCGTTTATCATCTGTACCTTCTGCAGTAAATCCAACCTTATTCCATAACTTCAGAAATAATTACAACAGATAACAGCCGAGAGTTAATCCACCCTTCATGCTTGTGTGCTTTTACTGCATCAGATTTACGTTAAGTTAAAATGCTTGCTTTATAAAACTTCAAACTTGACATGCAGACACCAGATCAGCCCGTTTTACCACATGGAGGTAGGCGGTTTAGCCCAACAGATCAAATTTAGCATTAAACTGAGAAAAACCCTTAGCACTGTAATGTTCCAGAAAAGCGGCATGTTGGCCCCCTTCATATGAATTTATCCCCTGAAGCCTGGATTTGGTGGCTGCTCGAGTGCTTCAAAGTGGCGTAGGATGATTTGTTCTCAGCTAATGTTCCCAGGGTCCATTGTGGAGAGCCGTAACCCAACACTGCCAGCCATCTGCGGGGACGTGATAGCAGAGCGCCGCGCTCATTTCGCTCCTGCACCCTTCTCAGGCTGGACCGAGACCCCCCGTCTTAACTAGGAGATATAATTCAATAAAACACATAATAATTCAGGGGGGCTTGACGCTGGTTATTAGGCTGTGTGGGATGTTAATGAATAAAGCCTCAGATTGGGTTACTTGGAAGGGACTGATTTAGTGCGGTGGCAACTCAAGAAAGTTTGCTGTTTAGGATTAAACACTTTTTTTTCCTTACGGATCAGTGAGATGATTGTTACACAATATGGAGAGTGGAGGAGGGGGAGGGCTGCAATTAAGTTAAACTATTTCATCGAGATCAACGCGTAAAACAATGTTGGATGTTTTGTACATAGGTTTTCCAGCCACTAATTTGCAAACCCAGTCTTTGGGTGGATCATTTATTAAAAGACAGAAAAATTAAAACTGAAGATCCTTGTCACACACACACACACACAAGCTGTCTTCCCATTGACCATAAAAAGGCACTAGTTGAAATTTAGAAAATAAATTAGCTTAATGGAAACACGTTAATTTATAAAAAAAAAAAAAAAAGGTTGTTTTTTGATCAAAAGTTTTGCTGCTAGGATGAGGTGAGGATTTTTTTTTCCCGTATCGAAATTGATTTATTTGGCAAAACTGCAATGAAAACACTTTTATTTGCATCACACAAGTCAGACGATCGACAACCGGATGTTACCGCTCCCGGAAACTGTGAAGAAGACGACAAGAAGTAGTTGGAGGATGTTTTTTAACAACTTAAACTTGTTCCTGTGTGATGTTAATTGCATTTCTTGTTTCACAGTTGCAAAATTCTCAACATTAGTGGAATATTGAGGAAGTTTTTGGACATTTGTGATAGAAACACAGTTACTACTGACACAAACATTTAAATTCTGACTATAACGCATGTAAATACATATTAGAGAAAATTAATTCACAACCACAAAGTAGATCCTCAAAGATAAGCAGCAAATTTTAGTTTTACACACTAAGTGGATGTGTGAGCTCATATTTTCTAGGTGTTCTATTGGTGTTTCAATGACAACAATGCCTTCTTCACATTACCTCATACATGAAGCTCGTTGTATTTAAATAACTGTGATATCACCATGTGAACCTTGTTTAGGCTAAAAACATGTTAGCATCCACAGGTTTGAACAGGAGCGTTTTAAACTATTGATGCTGACTGAACTGACTAATGTACATCATGTTGTAACCTGCAGGACACTTTGGCTGTGTTTTCCATGGAACGCTGCTGGAACCAGACGGGCAGAAACAGCATTGTGCTATCAAGTCGCTAAATCGTGAGTAAAAGCTTTGTTAGCATTCGTTTCTTTATCAAGAAAGGGGGATGATGGAACAAGTTGTGGAAGGCGGGGAGGATTAGGTTTTTATCTTTAGTATTTTTTTGTAGATAAAACCATCTTGTGATATGCATAAATCTTATCCTGTTTGTAGATATGTATATATTAATGTATGTCCTGAGGAATCTCTGATCTCCAACGCTGATATAAACATTTGAAATGCAAAACCAGCCAACACTTCAATTATTGACTAATGATGTGGGCTTGTTTTTGCAGTTCTTAGTACCCATATTGGTGACTGTGTAAAACGACAATATTTCAGGATCACTTTTTGAATTGGTGCATCCAATTCAAAACGATATCTGTATCAGACACCGATACAGATATCTGAGGTTTAGTAGCGGTCAATATCGATCCAATGCAGAGAAACAACTATAATTTGTTCAGTCAGTGCAGTTAGGAGTAGAACAGTCGATGTAAAATAAATAATAAATAAATTGACAAAAACAACAGGTTGACTACGTTGGTCAAACACGTAAAAAATCAATCGTAACAAACTTTTTTTCAAATGGTTCAGAAAATGCAGTTAGGAATTCTAGATATAATGTAAAATAAATAATAAAGTAGCACACAGCATAGAATTAGACTATATAGATCTGCCCTTATGAATTGGGGACATTGTCACGATATCCGACCTGGAATTTTTTTTTCCAATAACGGAACAGACACAGATATTAATATTGGATCAGTGCATCTCTAATTTTTACATTCACTTAATTAAAACAACACATTTTTAAATGTATGAAATTAAAATAAGTTTTTTTTTTTGTTTTGTTTTTGTTGTGTTTTTTTTCCTTTTTTTTATCCTTAAAGTTGTGGATGTCTGACAGGTAGTCAGGTGTGCACTTCATGTTTCACTTGACTTTAGCTAGTTCAGGCATTTCAAGTCTGAAAATGTTTGTGTCAGTGGGAAACAATGTGATACTAGTCTGTATTAACTGTATACAATTTAGTTTGAACAAAACTATGTGAAGCTGCTTTGATTGACTCTGCCGTCTGTAGCAATCCACCAGAACAGCTGCATTTCTCTAGAGCTCTGCCAAGACGGACATGGATGTTTGGATTTTGTTGTGAGATCTGCAGCAACATCAGATATGGCATGTTTCTGCTTTCTAGGTTCTATAGTTGTTGGAAAAAATAATCGCGCTATCGGTCGATCCACCAACTTTGAGAATGTAATGACTTTTCTTACAACGTCTCAGACTTAATTCTTTCACCTAGAGTAAAAGGGAAGTATTAGTAAAAATTATGTCATATAAACTCGCTTCAAAAACATCCAAGTTAACCCTTTTAGTCAGTTCTGGTCAGATGGGATTACCAAAATTTTTCATGTTTACCACATTTCACAATAGATTTTATATGATTACAGTCAGGTTATAAATGGAAATGGTTTTTGAGAGCTAAAGTTACAAACATTAATTTGGGATGTAAAACTGATAGCATTTAGCCTGATAGAATTGGAAAAGAAGATCATTTGTCTTTTTGTACAGTGCTGGGTTTAGTTGTAATAATTAGTTGCTTCTGATGACTGATGCATCCTTGGTTACAACAGAAACAACTCCGTGCTCTTGTCTAAACACGCACGGTTTTTCTGTCTACACTGTACTACATCCTTACTGTATGATATCACAGTGAGATTACGGCTCTCTTCCCATCACAGCCCACAGCCCCTTTCAGCTCAGCCTAATGGTGATGAATGAGCATCCAGTGGTGAGGACCACATTAGGGTCCCGGCTAATCTTGTAACCTGTCAGCTGGAGCGAGTAGATTGATGCTGAAACAACGTGGAGGAATCACCCATCCACTCAGAGGAAGCCTCATGCTACTGGGGGACTCCTCAGCTCAGACTGCCTTGGTTTGGTCTGTGGGGATTTAAACGTTTTTTTTTGTTTTGTTTTTTTTGTTCATTTTGCCACTAGTCAATGTCAGTTTTGGCTTTTGTTTCTTTTAAATCCTCGAGAGGATGCTTTGATCGTAAGCTAGTGCTTTGTGATGATTAAACTGAGTAGAAAGAGGACCAATTTAGAAAATATGTTTTTTACGCAGCTTTGTCAGCTCATCTCTATCTGTCTATGAAGTCTGACCCTTAGGTGAAGCTAATCATCTGCATTAAAAGCCTCAGTAACACTTTATTTGAAGTGGTGTGCATAAGACTGACATGACACTGTTAAAAACATGACATAACACCTGTCAGGAACATAAAGTCTTTATGAATGTTTATGACAGTTGTCATGAAGTGTCATTCGGTAAATATTGACATTCTTAATGCAAAGTTGCTCTAAAAGTTGCATTGAAAGTCCATAAAAAGTGGCAACTTTGCATTAAATTATCATAATTTACAAAATCATCATGTTTCTTACCTAGGTTACTAATATGTACCCTATCATGACCCTCAATGCATTCGATGTTATTAGAGTGACAGGAGACCCCTGCTGCAATAAGCTCAGTCTGGAAATTTCCTTACTAAATAAAATACTAAATATTTTACAGTCAATAATTAGGATGTTTCAACAAAATAGAAGCGAATGGCAATGGCAGCAGTTTGGCCACAATTTTATAAGTCACATAAAAGTACACAGTAAAGGCAATGGGTATTGAGGTTCCCAACTTTTTTCAGAGTCAACAGCTACAGACCTCCAAATATTATGTGGTCTTCAAATTAACCAAAAAACAGGACACATAGAGCTTTATGGAATGGCATTGTGGCTGGCTCAGTAGATCCCAATCCGTAACCTGAAAGCAGCGCAGCATAATGTCTTAGTCATCCTACATGATTCTTTGGGGGTTTATAAACTGACAAAATCAAGATTGATTTTCAACCAGAGAAATGGAAGAAAAGTTTTAAAATAATGCGACAAGCTACTACCATGTACACTGCTATTCTAGAATCCAGAACACTTTCCGAGCCTCCTCCTATTTTAACATTTTACGAGTTTGTAGGTTATTTGAGTTTCTCTGAGCATTACAGGGTCTTATCTTGGAGCAAACTTACTGGAATGTCTAATTCTGGGAAGAATGACAGCTATTCTATGTATTTTCCACTTTCTATTAAATCTAATCAAGAATTATTTCAGTATTATTTAATCAGTCTTATTTTTTATCTACAGGAATTACAGACTTGGAAGAGGTTTCCCAGTTTCTGAAGGAGGGTATCATTATGAAGGACTTCAGCCACACCAATGTTCTCTCTCTGCTGGGGATCTGCCTTCCGCCTGAGGGTTCACCGCTGGTGGTCCTGCCATACATGAAGCATGGTGACCTGCGCAACTTCATCCGTGACGAAGTGCATGTAAGAGGGTGCAGCAAAAGCCCTGTACTCTTACGCCATCTGTTTAGGCGTCGCATTGGTTTGATGATGGATAAATCAGTAAATGTGATTGTCTCACAGAATCCCACAGTGAAGGACCTGATGGGCTTCGGACTGCAGGTTGCCAGGGGGATGGAGTACCTCGCCAGCAAGAAGTTTGTCCACCGTGACCTGGCTGCCAGAAACTGCATGTGAGCTCGTTTGGATTATTTTACACCAGTCAAGCATTTTATCCAACTACACATGATAAAATAAAACAGAAAAAAATGTCTACAGAAATGTTGAAAGCACTGTAACAAAACACTTAGGATTTTTCTTGAATAACAGCTTAAAACTATCCTCACACTTTTTTGTGTATTCAAACTCTCCTGACTTCTGAAAAACTTTATTTTCTTTTGTTTTGCCTGCAGTGTTATTCATTGCAAAGTAATGAAGACAGTAGAATGAAGAACTAGAGATGGTCATGACATTCATCATTTTTTATTCCCACTTATGGTCACGATAACAGAGTTTAAAGTTCACAAAAACTTGCGAAATTTGTAAAATGTTTTATTTTTGAATGCAGAATAATTCAGAAATATCTAAATTAATTTATCCCTGCAATTTCAGTCAATGTGTGTGGCAAAATATTGCCAGATTGCCAAGAACGAACGCTGTTTTTTTTTTTTTTTTCATTATTTGTAACTTTTCATAAAGAAATAGTGTGGCTTGTCAGACATGTCTACCAAAACAGAGGATGGATTATTATTATTACTCTTATAATTCTGTTCTTCCTTTTGTAAAGCCGGTTACTGCAACACAGTTATAACCAGCTTTCAGGAGACAGTAAATGTTTCACGTCACAAATGGTACTGCTCTTAGCAAAATATTAAAAATCTGACAATCTGATTTTTATCTACAGGAATGTTTAGGTACATTTATAAATGTACCTAAACATGGGTACATTTTTCATTGTAGTTGCATATTTTAACCTTATTATAGGTCGTTCTATGTTAACATATGTGCTAACTCTGTCACTGCAAAGAGACTCTATTAGCTTAGCATCACAAATGATATACAAACTCTGTTTTGCATGTGCCATGTGCAAGCAGCAGCCTGTCAGACCACCAGACCACAGATCTTCCAGTTTTGTAGATTAAAATAACAGTTTTTGTACATAAAAGCACGTTTTAATTCAACAATTCAGAAATGTGCCTTTTTGTTCCTCAATATGTCTATGATGTGTTCGGTTGGTTCTTGTACGTGTGAAAGAGAAGGAACATAAAGCTCAAGGCAGTGAGCCAAAGGTAACCGAGCATCCCACCACAGAAGGTAACGGCCTGTTTTCCCTGCCAGGTTGGATGAGAGCTACACGGTAAAGGTGGCAGACTTCGGCCTCGCTAGAGACGTTTACGACAAAGAATACTACAGCGTCCACAATAAGAGCGGTGTCAAGCTGCCCGTCAAATGGATGGCCCTGGAGAGTCTCCAGACACACAAGTTCACTACCAAGTCAGACGTGGTGAGAACACCATAATTACTCTAATCTCTTTAAAATGTAAAGGTGTCACACGGCTTACCTTTAAAGAAGAACTCTACCTTTATGTTGAGAGATTTTACATATAATATTGTAAGAGGATGCTTAATGTTGTGGTTAATTTGTGTAGTATCTGAAAGAATCAGCTGAGGCATGCAAAGTTGCACAAGGGTTTCCCCCAGAACATGCTAAGCCCGGGGGTTGGGCGCTCAGCAGTCATTCATGCAGCGACCCGTCGTGTTTGTGAGTTAAGAAATGTTTAAAGTTGACAGGAAATTTGAAAATATCACTTGATAGTCATGTCTTACTGAAAGATTGAAAGATTAATACCTGAACGCCAACTATAAAATCTCAAAAAATGCAAACATTTTAAAAAGACTTAAAGAAATAAGCAATGCTTAGCCTGGTGGGGGCACAAGTAAAGCCTGATGACCCGCCAGGCTTATAATACACTGGGGGAAACCCTGCTGCATCTGCAAGTCTTGTTTTTTTTTAACCAGACAGACAGAATACTGACACAATCAACATGTTTGGTTCAAACACGGTGGTGGAGGGATGATGTTTTGTTGCTTTTTTGCAATCATACAATCAGGACAACTTGCAAGCAGCTGTGTCAGCCATCAACTCGTCTGTATGCTGGGCTGAGGCAGTGCTATTATTAGCCTAAGTAAGGTTATTATTAAAGTAAAGACCAGATACTGTCTGGTCTTTACTTTAATACAAAGTTAAAGTACAAAATTAAAGTTTACTGGTTTTTGACCAGGAAAACTCTTGTAGACTCATGAATATCTAAGATAACATAACTAGCATTAATAGCATGAGGGCAGTCTTATGCCATTATCTGTTCAAAGCAATAAATAAATAGAATTTATTGTCCAGCAAAATCAATCGTGACAGGCCTGTTTGTGATTGTGATTTTTTTTAACTGCAACAAAGATGTGCTAATGGAAGCTAATATTCCCGCTTTTCTTCCAGTGGTCGTTTGGAGTTCTGCTGTGGGAGCTGATGACCCGTGGCGCCCCGCCGTACTCCGACGTAAACTCCTTCGATATCACCGTGTTCCTCCTGCAGGGCAGGCGGCTGCTGCAGCCCGAGTTCTGCCCCGATGCTCTGTGAGTCCGCACAGGTTCACAGGTTCTGTTCACGTCATTCACACAGCTCAGCTGGCATAAGTAATATACAGTAAAGCTGTGCTTTCAGTACATCATGAAAGGTTGCTGCAATTTGAAGGGAGAATCAGCCACACTGGATTAACTGTATAAACTTCTGCAGTCATAAATCACACTCAGGTCATCCATCATTGTCAGCTGGAGACTCAAATGTGGGTTACATCACATCAGCTGTTTTGGTCACATGGAACACTTTTTGGTAACACTTTATTTGAAGGGGGTGAATAAGACTGTCATGACACTGTCATAAAAACCTGTCATGAACATGAATATGCCTTCATGAATATTTATGACTGTTGTCATAAAGTGTCATTCGGTAAATTATGACACTTTTAATACAAAGTTGACATTATTCAAAATGTTGTTATGACAACTTGACATTAACCAAGAAATCATTACTGATATAAATTTGTTATAAAAGTATTACTGATTGCACTTTAAAAATTAGGTAACTTTATGTTATTAAAGGTAAAGTTTAAACAGTAATGATTTCCTGGTTAATGTCAAGTTGTCATAACAAAGACATTTTGAATAATGTCAACTTTGTATTAAAAGTGTCATAATTTACCGAATGACGCTTTATGACAACAGTCATAAATATTCATGAAGGCTTATTCATGTTCATGACATGTGTTATGTCATGTTTATGAAAGTGTCATGACAGTCTTATTCACCCCCCTTCAAATAAAGTGTTACCAACTTTTTTTTACTTTTAAGTATAAATAGAAATCACATCAAAGTATGGCATTTATTTTCTGCTTGTCCTGTGGTTTTTGATAGATCCTCATTTCTGTGGTTGTTCCCACAGATCAGCCTCTGGCACTGCTTCCAGCTCATGCTGCTCCAGCTTATTTAGACATGTTCAGTAAGAATGTTTCAGGCAAAATGTACTGAGAAGATGACAAGGAAAATTGCTGTATGCAAATACGAGCGCCTTCTCATGACACCAGATGCAGAAAATAAGATTTAATCTTATTTTTGAGAATCTTAAGACTCCTCTTTTAATTGTTCTCATAGATACAGTAAACATTTTCCAGATTTTAAAGAATTTGTAATTGGTCTTGTAGAAAGTTGGAGAATAATATTTCAGGTTTTGTGCTTGTCTCAATCTAACTTCTGTGACTTTTTAGACTCTGAACTAGACCAGTGGTGGGTAGAGTAGCCAAAATATGTCCTCAAGTCAAACTGGCACTACTTCAGTATATTTTATTACCTTTGAAGTAAAAACTAGGCAACTGAAAAAATATTTAAGCAAGAGTAAAAATAGATATTTGGCAAAACAAAATCTACCCCCGTACTGAGTTAAGTGTTTTGTCACCACATCTAATTTAATTTGTGAAAAGTTATGTAATAAGACATTCAAAAATATATAGAGTTATGGGCAAGTAAGTACAAATACATATCAGTACAGAATATCAGATTCATGCAAATTAAACATTTCCATATGTCATTTTTCACTACATACCAATACATACAGTAGGCAACATACATGTTGAATGAGAAAAGTTCTTCCACTGGCGATATCTACTGTTTATTCACTACCACTTCTGAAATAGATGCAATAAAAACTCTAGTTCATGTTGACTCATAAAAACCTGTGAAATACCCCTTTAATTTAGCACCAAGAGAACACTGCAGCTAGCAGTTAGCCATTTGTGATCAACTAGCAGCTAACTGGTTAGCCAGTTGCGGTTAACCAGTGGTTAAGTATCTTAAACATGGTGCTTAAATATAATTTTACTTCAGCAGACTAATCCACATACAGTTCAGCACTTTATGAGACAGATTCAAATATCATGTGATGTTTAACATCTCAAGAGCAACTTATATCCTGGGAAAAGTAAAAATAAGAGCACCCATTACAACCTGGCATTATAAAACCAACAGCAACAATAATCTGACAGCTGATAAAAATAGGAGCCGTGCTGTGTGTGTGTGTGTGTGGGTGTGTGGGTGTGTGGGTGTGTGTGTGTGTGTGTGTGTGTGTGTGTGTGTGTGTGTGTGTGTGTGTGTGTGTGTGTGTGTGTGTGTGTGCGCGCGTGCGCGTGTGTGTATGAGTGAAACTGGGTAGAAGATGGGAGTGTTCATGTGGGAGTAAAGCAGAGGCCCAAAAGTGCACATCAGGGGATGATGTATGTCTGCAGACATTCCTGCAATTTTTCCCTGCTGATGGTTCTCAGAGGGCCTCAGGTAGCAGCGGGAACCAGCTTGTAACTTGAACAAATGTGTTAATGAGGTTCTTAGTTTTGTTTTGTTACACTATATTCTGGCTGATCAAAGGAGAAATATGAACAGATTTTAATTTATGGCAGACTGAGGAGTTTTGCTGTGGAATGAAGTAACTGAGCTCCGGTCTATCTGCTCATGTAAGTGCAGTGGTGGGTGCCGCTAATTAAAAAGCTAGCTGTGCTAACCCTAAAGAACTAATCACAAACATTAGTTCCACTAACTCTAATGGTGTGTTCACACCCAATGCGTTTTGAGCGTCAGGCACGTCTGGTTTACATTCAAAGTCTACATGGAGGCACATCGAGGGCCCATCACGGCGCTTTTCACACATCTAGTGAGGCGCGATTTGAACCGTTTAATGTGTTTGATGCGTCGAGAGCATCCAACGCATCCGACACGCCCGACAAGTAGGCCGGCAACAGAAAACGGCTAGAGCGATACTGACGTGCCTCCAGATAGACTTTGAATGTAAACCAGACACGCTTGACGCATGAAACGCTAGGTGTAGAACAAAATGTCAAGCGTCTGCATTCAAAGTGCACACTTGTCGAACTTGAACGTCTGACACATTTTTGACGCGCGTAATGAGTTTGGTTGTGAATGCACCATAAAGCACAATGGTAATGGTATTTAAGGGAAGCTAATGCTAAAGCAGGTTTCAGTCACGTGATTTTAACAATGTGCAAACATGGTGTAATGTCAGATGAAAGGCAGAAAGTGAAATTTCAATGAAGGCAAACGTTGCACAGACTCCATATTGTACAGCTGTAGATACAGTTTCCTGCAACTTTTAACTCTCATTCTACTAATTTTAGAAGCTTATGGAAACAGGAACAAAACTGTTTTTCTACCTGTCAAACATCCAGGCAGAGCCTGAACTCACAGTGCAGAGGATGAGACACATCTATTAAGATGGATGTGGATAACCTCTGCACCTGTCTGAAGTACAAGGATTCTGGGCTTATCTGGATCTCACCTGTCAACTCACTGAAGTATTTTAACTATTCGGTTCAGACAGTTAAAATAACAAACTGGGGCACCAAGCAGAAAGATAAAACCGATTCAATAACGGCTCAATAAAGTAGAGTCAACAAGGTTTTGTTGATGAAAAAGGGAGAGTTTCCTGAGAGTTACAAAAGTTCCAATGAGACAAAGACTAACAATTAAGAACAAGGAGATCCAAATATCCAAACATGTAGTTGAGGTTTTGATGGCAGCAACTGCATATTTAAGAAGGGTTGAGCAAAAAACCACAAATTATTTCCTCATGACATATGATATTGCATTAGTGAAATAGAAATAAATACTGAACATTGTCTCTCGTCTCCTCCCTCAGCTACACGGTGATGATCGAGTGCTGGCATCCCAAGCCGGAGCGTCGACCTTCCTTCTCTGAGCTGGTGTCCCGCATCGCCGCCATCTTCTCCAGCTTCAGCGGGGAGCACTACGTCCTCCTCAACACGACATACGTCAACATCGAGAAGATGACCCCGTACCCCTCCCTGCTCACCTCCACGTCATCTTCCTCGGACTCCTCTTCCGAGCCCTGCACCTCCTCGTCCCTGCCCTCCCACTCCCCGCTCCTCTGCCGCATGGAGCGTGAATGTTGCACCTGAAACAGGAAGGGAGGAAGTGGGGCCTATCGACAACTGAGAGACGGACTCAGAAAGCAGGGAGCTACTGTGTATAACTTGCCAAACACTGGATGCTACATGCCAAGGACACCAGGGACTTCTTTAGAGTTCAGACTGATCAGGATCCTTTCGGAAACCTCAACGTGACGCAGAGCGAACCTGCTGGGCTCCTACCACAAACTCTCAATGAGCACAGTCCCAGACTTTTACAGGACAGAGGAACCCTGTCTCAAGGAGTTCCAGCTGACTAAAGCCGTCCTGGCGAAGAAGCACATCTCAGTGTCCACTACACCAACGTCTCCTGTCCTCCATTGCTTTGTTTCAGCAAAACAATCTTCTTCTTTTTTGCCGCCGCACTCTGTAATGTGAATATGCAGGAAATGGACATGTATTTGTGTTGTTTAAGCCTCTCTTTCCTCCATGAACACAATGCGAGACACTGCATCCTGCTGGGATGAACCATGGAGGAGGAACAAGCAGGATGTGTAAAGACCCTGCTGTGTGCATTTCACTGGATGCTTTATTTGTATACTTACCCTTGGTCAAAGAGCTTTCACATGCCTGGAAGTTAGGGGGGCGCAAAAAACCAAAAGGTTGCCTGTGTGAAACACCCAGATGGTTCCTGGGTTAGTTAATCATATATCAGAGAAACAACTACAGCTGTAACACTTGAACGAACGTGGATGCCCTCTAAGAAAGAAGGAAGACAAAGACATAAGTTACCATTTAAAACACTAGATGGTGTATTTGAATGACCTCTTGACAGTCTGCAGGTGGTTAATACTTCAAACGTGTGTTCTTCAAAACATTCTTGATTGTTTTCTTCAAGGAAGGAATGACTGTCCTCAGGATGTATTGTTTTTAATTAGGTGAGCCTTGCAAAAGTACACAGACCTACTGGATTCTTTCACCTTTTGTCACATTACAACTCCACTGGACTGTCCCACTATGCTCTGCCTGTATGTTCAGTCGCTGTTGGAAGGTGAACCTTGACCTGAATCACCTGATTGTACTGTATTTAGATCCACTGATTGATTCCCATCAAATATGACCAGTTTCCTTCTTTTTCCTGAAGGAAAAACATCCCTATAGCATGACACTGCCATGACCATGTTTCACCAGAGGGTGGTGTGTTCAGGGTGACATGTAGTGTTAGTGTCCCGTGTCATCTAGAAAGCTCAATTTTGGTCTCATCTGACCATATGTTTGCTACCTTCCCTTCAAGAGGGAAACAATAATTTTGTTTGTGCTACTTTAAAGACATCTAATTTACAAAGTCACAAAAATGACTTTCAAATGCAACAAGTGGGCTGAATAGAAATACATGTCAGATTTTATTTGGGCAACATTTGAGGTAACTCTTTTTTTTAGGTTGATTTTTTTTTTTTTTTTTTTTTGACGTTATAACTGTCACTATGTTCTGACAGTAGAATATGAGATGGGTAATCTGTGAAAAAAATCAAGCTCCTCCATTTCCTCCTTGTGGTCCTACCACCATTTGCAGAAATACAGCACTCCCAGTCAGAAACAACCAATCAGAACCAGGAGGAGGGTCTTTAGCAGTATCAGTCACACTAAACATTGTTCAAGCTCACGATTGCCGGTGTGCTGCTGCGGCAGTGCTAATGGTGGAGAAAGAATATAACTTGAGGAATTTACTCCTAATTCCTCGAGTTCTCAGCTGGCTCCACTGTGGGGGAGGAGCTCTGGAGGTAGGGGGAGGAGCCAGCAAGGTGTGCTTGTTCAAATTTTCCCCGGTTTTCTCAGAACTCCCTTCTGTAGCTTTAAAAAGCATGTATTACTTTCATTCAGCTTCATGAACGTATACTACCTTGTGCTGGTCTTCAACATAAAATCCCTGTAAACTACACCAATCTTTCCAATTGTAATGAGACAAAATGTAGGAAAAGTCCAGAGGGTGTGAATACTTTTCAGAGGGGATTGCTGTAGTTTCACTAAGCTGATCACAAATGGGCATAAGCTTGTAAACCACTCTAATGATCAATGTTATGTTAACGATTGCTTCATGTAGCAGTTTCTTGGGTCTGGCTGCCAGTGTGTTCTGCCATGAACATGGACAGGTATGAATGTTTGCTCTGATGAGAAAAAAATTGCTGTACTATATTTTTGTATATGACTGATGAGCCTCTTTAATGAAATACGTTCCAATGGAAAGACCATTATAAACCAGTTGAACAACCTTTTTTTTTTTCAATTTTGACAAATCACTGCCATTTTGTAGATAAAGACAATAAAGCAATACGGAGCGTGGATGGTTGTTTGGCCTCTGGCTGTTCTTACCAGATCATGGTAAAAGAACAGAACGATGGAGGAGAAAAAGGACAAGACCTTCTCCCCGTTACAGAAGGACTGCTGTCTCCTCCATCACGGTCTCTACCGTGTTTAACACTGATTGTTGTACAGTATGTGTGCATATCATTTTGTTTTGTCTCTAAGAAGTATTGAAGGTACATGTTCCTACATGATGTATAATAAACCTTGTAAGGATAATAAAGCTATGATTTAAATGTTTTTCTTTTTTTGACTAGCATCGATTTCTGTTTCAAATGAACAAATTCCAATCTTAACTTGTCTGTTTACGATTTAACCTTTTCTCTCTAAACCCAAAGGCAACATCAGAACGTTTCACTCCTCCCTCCCTCTAACAGTCCAGCATTGACCTTCCCTGACCCTGCTCATACTTCCTGGTCTTGATTGAGCCATGATTGCGCATTCACAGTGAAGGCCAAGAGTTAAGCCTGTATAGAGGTTGGATTATTTAATAAATGCAAACTCGTGACAGACAGAGCTCCATATCCCCCTCCTAAGGTCATGGCAGATAATGGCCTATTGATATGGACTGCAATTAATTAGAGATCCAACCTTCATTGGATTCCAGTAACCATGAGATGTTTGTTGTTACAGTCTTCAAGGTCAGGGTCATTTTCAACTGTAAGAAGTATCAGCATGTCATTAGTAGAAGCTTAAAGAAGAATGATCTAGCTAGCATATCCATGCATCAGCAATCTTATATTTTGTTGAGTCACATCTACAAAATTCTGTGTTTCTCACTGGATTTTATTTCATAAATGAATACAAAGTAGGTTTATCCAGTATGTTATTTATTTGTGTTGATTTTATTTTTATCTTATTCTTTACAGTAGCACATTTATTTTTATGTCCCTCTGATTACATCATTTCCTCTCACAGTCCAGAAACATTCTCTGTGAAGCTAATTAGTTAATAATTACCCAGTTGTCCCTAGGTTTGAGTGTGTCGTGGTTGTTTGTCCTGTGATGAACTAGTGACCTGTACAAAGTGTCCCCTGGCACTCCCTGGAGATGGACGCCAGCCTAAAATGAAAATAATATTGATGATGATCAAATATTTAGGAAGATATACATATGTGTTAGCAGATGTGTGCACAAACCTGTATAAAGGAATGAGGCTGTGTTAAAATGTAAAAAAATAACTATATGAATTATAACCCTGAGATGGGCATGGTGACCCCGCGTCTCGCCCGTTGACTGCTGGGTGAGACAGACACTAGCACTAGGGCAAAAGTGAAATGGGAATTTATGTTCTTTTTGTTTTGACCTTGGATTTCTCCCGTAGTTTTCCTCTTTCTTATTCTAGAATCAAAAACACTGACCTTAATTGAGGCAAGTGCCTGGATCGCTCTTTGCCAGCCTGAAAGAGTCTTGGACTGATGTTGGTTAGTCCGACTCTTCAGATCAAGGCATGAAGTTTTGCTTTTTGAGATCTTTTTTGTTCACTTTGTTTTGTCAGGCAGGTTCTGTTTAAGTTCTTTCTTGTTTCTACTGCAAGAATTACAATGTTGCTCCAATTCAAAACACCCATATTAAGTAAATGTTTCTTTAGTTGGCATTTACAGAGGTAACTTGATGTGAAATTTAACACAACTTGCAAAATAAATATGAAGCACAGTTCTGTTATGATGTCGTATGTAGATTCAGGCTGGTTTTGGGAGATATTTTATAAGCTTATTCATATTTACTCAGGTTATCAACATATGAGATTGAAATGACATGATTTAAAACATTGACTGAGAAAGTTATTTACCTCAGGTATTGGAGAGTAATTCTTTACAAATTTAGTTTGAACGTACACTTACCAGTCACATTATCTAAGACTTTAAAAAAACTTATAAAAACATGTATTGTTTTTAAGAGGGCAGAAGATTAGAAGAGAGGAATGTTGGAGCGAACACAGAGCTCTCCACCAGCGTGCATTATCTTTGTCCCAAGGATTAAACTGTCTCTGCAAAGAACCTCGTTAAGCCCCGGCTAACACACACATGGGGCACGTCTGACTTTGCTTTTCAACCTAATCGTCCAACTCCCTGCAGCCAAACCAGGCTTGTTTCGTCTTTCATCCCTCCATGCTTTCAATCTTTCACTCTGCCCCTTCAGTGCTGCCAGTCCACTCCGTCTCAGACACAATGAGAGCTGGATCAGGGGACGTCAGCAGTGGAATCCCATGTTACAAATGTAGCACGGCTAATAAAGATTAAGTGTTTTCTTTATCAACCTCCAATGAAAATAATCTTGTCTATTGTAATCTGTGTATTAACAGAAACCACACCTGCACCCCTTCATACTAATACCCACTAAAGTCAACATGTTGAGGCTTTAATTCTGCCTCCATTCCACTGTTTTCATCTGACTGTGTGTTTGGTGGATTTAAGCGTTTTGTGCCTGTCTCCTGCCGTAAGTGATGCATGCTGGAATTATATGAAGAAAGAAATGTGACCCATGAGAGGAAAACAGTAAAACTGGAAGCTGATTTGATTTTTTTTTTTTTCCCAGGATTCATCAGGTGAGTCAGCAACATCGGTATGCGTGGCAGAGGGGTCACAGATCAGGAGAGCGGAGAGCTTATTGTTTTTGCAGTTCTCAGCCCATATGTACACGCAGCCGCTCAGAATCTGTTGGCCGTCACCAACAGAAACAAACCTGAACACTTTCTCACCAGCCTGAAGCAGGCAAGTGCTGGGTTCTTTACAAGGGTTCTGGGTTACTGGGTGAGCTCCAGACATGGCAGTGCCACTGTGACCAACTGAGTCATGTCACGGTCATTAAATGGTTAATGAGTTCTGGCTTTGGTAACTTAAGGGAGGTAAATGGCGCCAGGTGGTGGCGTACACCAACCGACACACACACACACACACACACACACACACACACACACACACACACACACACACACACACACACACATATATATATAACAACTACTGACCCTTTGCATCAAGTGGTGACCTCAGATAAGATGCTGTAGACTTTTATGTCTGTGTTGAAACACGTACAGGTTGTTTTATGAGCTATCAGCGCCCCCTGTTGACGCTGCAGGATTTATTTGAACAAACTACAGAAAATAACACTGGGTTACAAAAAATATATTTTGGAAGTTGTCTATGTTTTATAACTGAATTAGGATTATTTCGCACCGTTGAATCTAAAGGTGACATCCATTTTTCTCCATCAGGATTTTATTCTAATTTTATTTAGAAAAATCTGATCTTCTGACTAAATTAACGACATTCTTATGACATTTACAGTTTATTTCCGTTAGTATTTCTCATCCAAAAACTGTTTTAGGAGAAAAAAAGGTTTGCTAACAGAGTGTATTAATGAAATGTTACAATGTTGTATTTCTGTAAATTGAATAATAAACACTGATAAGAGTAAGTACATGTGAATTGATCATCAGGTCTTCATTGTGTAAAATTCTCTGTCTCTTTTCTGTCCTGATGGAATCTCTCCTCCTGCTCGTCACTCATTGATCAGATTCTCAGGAAACTGATCCAGATGTGAGAACAAGTCAAGCATTTGATGCTCATGTTGCTCCATAGTTCAGAAAGTTGACCTGACTGAGCAAAACCATTGTGATTTCTGGATTCAACACATCAAAATGACCCTAAAACAAATGAAAACCACAGTCAGGTTTTTGGCTATAGACCAGTGGAATCAGAGGACCACATGAAAGAAGGTGATGCTAACTTTGAAGTATTTGTCATGAGTCCAGCTGCAGCATCAACATACGACCTGCAGGGTTTTACAGCCTGTAAAATATAACGAACGTCTGAGTTTTGAATTTTTTGAACAATTTGCAGCAGTGATAAACCTGCTAATGTCTGGAGATGCAGCAATGTTGTGACACAATGTTGCTATTGAACTTATCTGAGGCTGGATGTGTGTATCAATCTGAAGTCTGAAGCTTTTCCTATAATTGATATATATTTAAATATATTTAAGAGGGAATTTGCTAGTAGGTTAACTCTCCTGTTCTTCAAAGCATTCTTGAACCCTGAACTCCTTACATTGGCCAACAGGGAAAGTTAGATTTTAAAGATGCATTGCAAAAGTATCCACACTGCTTCAACATGTTTCAATTTCAACCACTAACATTAATGTGTTTTATCAGGATTTTATGCATCAAAGGAAAACAAAGTAGTGCATCGATGAAAAATGGAGGGATACTTGTTTTTTGTTGTTTATTTTTAAATAAAAATCTGTGTACGGTATATGTATATGTTGAGCTCCATTAACTCTATCGCCCATAAATGAAATTCAATGCAACCTTTTGCATGAAAAAGTTGCCTTAGTTTAATTAGTAGAAATATAGCTGTAACAGAAAATGTAAAGACAGAGCTGCAAACCTACCAAGACTGGGGTGTTCACCTAAACCTGGGGTGTTCACCTAAACCTGGGGTGTCCACCTGAACCTGGGGTGTCCACCTGAACCTGGGGTGTTCACCTAAACCTGGGGTGTCCACCTGAACCTGGGGTGTCCACCTGAACCTGGGGTGTTCACCTAAACCTGGGGTGTTCACCTAAACCTGGGGTGTCCACCTGAACCTGGGGTGTCCACCTGAACCTGGGGTGTTCACCTAAACCTGGGGTGTCCACCTGAACCTGGGGTGTCCACCTGAATCTGGGGTGTCCACCTGAACCTGGGGTGTCCACCTGAACCTGGGGTGTCCACCTAAACCTGGGGTGTCCACCTGAACCTGGGGTGTCCACCTGAACCTGGGGTGTGCAAACTTTTTGCAACATGGGTTAAAATCTCAAGTTCAAACCACTTCCGAGGCCTTATTTGTTTCCAACTTAAAACAAAGCAAATCAGTTTTGAATCCGCTACAAATAAATAAAAAAAAAACATTTTTAATTTTAAAGAAAGCTGTTCATTTTTGAAAGTTTTTTTTTTGTTTTTTGTTTTTTTTGCATCCATAAAAGAAAGATGTCGAGTTTTCTAAGCTTCTGATTGACTCTTTTTTGTTTTTGTTGGTCTGGAAAATCTTTTAGTTTGTTCCCAACAACAAAAATGTGAACTTTCTTCTTCAAAACAAAAAAGTAAAATATAAATAAAAAACTTGCTTCATTTAGCCATCTTCAATGAACGGGCGTGCCTTCATCTGCTTTTGAGTAAACAGACAGAGTTTATGACCGTATGTACCATAAAATTATTAAAGCAAAAAGAAAGCAAGGCTAATAAAATCAAAAATACTTTGTGATCAACACTTTCCATTTAAGAAGAATTGCATTTTGTTTTCTTTTTTTACTGGCTCCTCGCTTCTTTATCTAAGGTGGGGAGACACACAAAATCGTTCCAATGGCCACAAACGGCCCCCAGGCAGCACTTTGGACACCACTGACCTAAACCAGCAGACAAATAGAGAAACTACACGCTCAGTAGATGGCATGTTAAATCATGTGGAAGAGAGGAGTCCTTGTCAGACAAGATCAAAATTGAACACAAATCTCTATGAGTGGCTTAAGACTAATTCCTCCGATCCCTATGAACACACCCTCTGCTTTTATCTGCACCAAAGTAAACTGCTTTCCACAATCTGACCTACAGGAGCTACTGCACTGCATGAAATGTAAATATGAGCCGTTTCCCAAGAGCATCAGGTATTCCTGGTTCACTGGTTCTCCTTGTTTGGAACACATTTGGTGGTCCAGACCAGTGCAGAGTGGGAGCCGTGGTTGGGGAGGGGCAGGGGGGGTTGTTTGCTTCAGATCTAAGCAATCGTTTTTGGACCCAGTGAGAGCGGCTCCAACCTCGGTCATGAAAGAAAGAAATAGAAAACTCTCACACAGAGAAAGAGATGCAGAGGGGTGGGGAGCTGTGGCAACTCAAAATGTCTCTTACACCGAAGGAACTTGTTAAAAACACATAGAGTTGCTGTAACAGAGTGTTGCACATAAACTTCTAAAGGCGGTTCGTGTAATGCACTCAGAAACTTAAGAGTCTTAAACGTTCACAACTTGAATAATTGTGGACAACAGTTATTATATTAAATGTTAAGCATAATTAGTTTTATTTGAATAATATTATCAAGGGATTTAATTTGGCAGTCAATGCCTTTAACTATGGTTCTTGTTTTATGATCCATGTTATCTTGTAAGAGGGAAGGACAGAGGGAAACCTGTTGATTCGACAACAATGAGAACCAGACAAAGGAAAGAAAAGAGGAAAGAAAAAAGAGAGAAACTGTTGGAATAAACCTTTAGTCAGAAAAGTCACATATAGTTGCAGCAAAAGCAAAACTGAACTCCTTGGCCGACACTCAAAATGTTTTCTAGGAACACCAACAGATCAAGTCCTACTTAGGGATGAAAAGGCCAAGTCAAAGGCCAAGCATAAACCTAATTGACAATCTGAGGCAAGACGTGAAAATTGACCTTCACTGATGTTTTCATTCAATCTGAATAAAAAAAATTCGGCTTGTAAAGTCACACCGTTAAAAAAAAAAAAAAAAAGCACTGGAGTCTTTAAACAAGCATAACTGAAATCATGTAAGTGTCTTCAAAGAGTCGTTCTGCTCTAACGCTGTGGACAGGAAGGATCTCCAGTAGAAGTCAGTCTTGATTCTGCAGATTCTCTCAGTGTTTGCCATTCTAGCAGTTCAATATCTGAGCAGAGACAATATTCTACAACAACATGTCTTGGATAACACCATTAGTTGTTTGCAAGCATTGCTAATACATCTAATTTGCTTTAGCCACCCCTCCATGAATTTCTGTCAACCATTTGGTTATAAAGCTGGGCAGAGAGATGTTGGAGTTGGGGATATGATGGTCGCACATTATGATCAAAGAAAGGTATGAACGTCTTCCTTCTCTCTCTACTTTTGGTCCTGCTCTACATCCACAAAGTTATCGTAACAACTGCCCAAAGGTAAAAAATTAAGAGCAAAATATTTTTCTTTCAAGAAAGGCAATGCTTCAACCAAACAAACAACCAATCAAAATGTAGCAGAGCAACTCCAACATGCTGCCACCTCAAGCAAGAGACTTCTGGATATTAAAGGGGGAGTATTACTTGAAATCAACTTTTTTTTTTTACTTTATATCATGTTGTAATGTTATTCTCCTATCAAAAACATACTCTGAGTGTTACTTTGATTCTTTCATGCATGTTTAATCTCCATGACAACCATTTAACTGCGCAAAACGCCTAGGTGAACCTAGCTCCGCCTTTGAGACACAGCTCCTCCTCTGAACTGCAGTTTCCTAGAGTCCACCTCACAGAGCAGCCCTCCTCCTAACCTCGCCCATTCAGCTCCTTTGATTAGCCAGGAGCAATTAGCAAACACTTGAAGGAACAGCCCATCTGCTGGAGCTGCTTCTCAATTCAATGCTGGTAAAAACTTTGTTAAACGGGAGCCATTTTGTGATGACTTTCTGAAGGCGGAGTTTCAGAAAGAGACAGAGACCCAATTTCAAGGTGTTAATTTACAATGTCAAATTTCATTTAAGTCATATTTGATCTATATAGCATTTTATAGCAACTAAAAGAAACATAATTACTTGATTGTGATAAACGGCATTATGTGCCTAGAAAATACATACTACTGCCCCTTTAATACTCCTGCAGACAACGTATATCACAGTTTGTCTTACAAACCTGTGTCTCTATTGTACATCTTGTTGCATGCATTCATTTCAGCTTTCAACACCAAGGTTATTGTACCACACAAGACATTGTCAGGGTATGTGGAAATACAGTCTGGGCTTTAATCCACTGCCAAGATAGCATTTTTTTCTCTCTCTTGCAGAACTGAAAGAACAGAGAAAACGACACAATCACTCAACGTCCCATGGTCAGGATGATACAAAGTCGGGCCTCTCTTAGTCTATAAAACTTTCATCATTCTGCACCCATAATGCTCTGCTGCTTTTGTGTCTTTTCAGGCTGCTGGGCAGGTATTGTTTAAGAGCGAACTCTGTAATGAGTATCCAGGGTGACTAACTGGTGGCAAAGTGAGTCACAGAGTAGAGAAAATGTCTTCCCAGCGCTCCCTTTGGTTGCCAGAGGGGATGAGTAGCTCCGATATCCCATGAAAGGCTCCACTGCAGGTGGATGCCACTGGGCAGATTAAAGGGTTATTATTTAATCCCTCCATTTGATCTCACATGGGTCATCGTTTTGGAAATACAGCAGGGCTGCATGGCCCACTTTTAGTAATAATGCAAAACTGACTCAGTGGCTAGAAGGAGGTGGCTAGAACCAGGGACAATCTTTGCGATCAAAACAATTTCTTCCTTGTAATAGTGGGGTTATGAAGAGGCAACAACGGCTTCCAACTGAAGGGACCCGACCAAACGGACACACACCTGGAATGTTTGCTTCACGTAAATAACTTTTCCTTCCAGCTGACTGTCAAGTTTCTGCCTTGGAGGCTGAGGCAGAGAGGAGATTTGAAACAGCTATGTGGAGTGAGCTTAAGCAATCACTTTGAAAATACTGTCATTTGGAAATGTTTTATGCTAACTAACAAGTTGCCATTGGATCTCCTTAAGTCAGATTATAGGGACAGCTCATAGTTTTAGCAGCATATTGCTGAAGCTCAAACTAATTAAGCAACAGTGGCCCTCTTAAGCAAACAGCTTGCTGCAACTTTGTCATAAAGTTGTAACTTCACTGTTTCAAAAACCACAATGGAATTTACAATTAATCTGAATTTTTCATCTAAATGCTAATCGTTCTTTATAATAGCCTTGCAAATATATTCTAGCCACTTAAACCGTTTCTCTTTTTTTGTCATGTTACATTCACTGTTTAATGAGAATTTTATTTAACAAACCAAGTAGTGCAAGACTGTGAAATGGAAAGAAAATAAAAGTTTTATGCAACCACACGAATGCTTCCTAGGCCTTGTAAAAAGTAAGAAAAATTCAAAGGGTAAAAATACTTTTGTAGGGGACTTTAAATGATACCATGATGGTCATTTTTAGTTCAGCTGCAAAAAACACAAGTCATAAAAATGTCATTATTGTCGCGTGTTTCAAAAAGTTGCTTCTGGCAATAAAGGACCAATCCCAGCCTCAGTAAGAGTTTCACCAAGAGCAAGATAAGACGAAACCGTGAAGCTTGAAGAGATATTTTAAAACGGTGTTAGTTTGCCACCTAGCGGTGAACAGTGTTGCACACACAACGAGGCAGGATCTCTATATTACGGGCTCTTTTACTGTTTACAAATTGATGACACAAAAGACAGTCACATCGACTTTTTTTATACTGTGAGGAAATAAATAGCTTATAGATTTCATTTAATGTGAGATTACTTTAAGGGTTTAACTAGGAGGGGAGACTTAAATATACGAGAAGGGCAGGCAGTCATATAATGGTTTATCTTCTCACCTGCTCCTTTTCGAACAATTTGTGTACGACTATTTGTCTCTTTATTATTTTTCTATTCTGATTTTACTTTTTACTTTTCATTGCCTGTGTTTGAAATAAATAAAGTTTAGATGTTAAAGTTTTGATGTCTTCAGATCCCAGTTCTGTTAGGAATTTACCAAAGCAGAGTCATTATCTCTTATATTATCTCTTTATGTATGCACAAACCAGAAGAGTATTGTATAAAAAAAGGAAGGAGAGCAGTTAAAACAATAAGGACTAGACCATCCATCCATCCATTTTCTCTACACCCTTGTCCCTTAGTGGGGTCGGGAGGGTTGCTGGTGCCTCTCCAGCTAACGTTCCGGGCGAGAGGCGGGGTCACCCTGGACAGGTCGCCAGTCTGTCTCAGGGCAAGGACTAGACCTATTTTATTTAAAAAAAATAAATAAATAAAAATAAAAATAAAAAACACTACGTATAGCATATAAATATGATGTCGTGGTGTATATGCATAAGATAACATTATTTAAATTAAATTGTGACTGATTTTTCAGAGCATGGAAAGGCTGAGGGCTGTTGAAATGTTTGTATTTGGTGTTAAACTTGTGAGGCGTGGACCTGATGAGCGCTGAGGCTCAGCTGGGAAGCCACCCATGCGCTGACGTCACGGGGCTCTGACAAGCTGGTGGTGCCGGAAGAAAAGATGGCGGATCATGAGGAGCAGCTATCCGACGAGGAAAAGGTAATATTCTGATAAAAAGCAGGTTAATGTTCGCAGAGAAAACGCTTGGGTTACAAGTTTGACTTGCGTTTCTTGGCAACTTTTTGTGCGAACTGTGGCGTCGGTGGGCGTGATGGAATTTGGAGAAAAAACCCGGGCCCGCAACAGAGCCGCTGCTGCTGCTTCTGCTTTATTATTTTTAGCTCAACTTCCGCTCGTTTGCGAATCTCTAACGGGGGGCTCCTTGTACGGTCCTGACTCAAAATAGGACCCGTCAACATATTAGAAATTCACCTGAGCGAACCCCCCTCTCGGTTTTCACTCGGTGGGCTCGTCGTTAGCCCCCGGGCTCTCTGGTTACTGGTGTTGTGGAAGTTTTCAGACCCCAAATATTGCTAGCTTGGTTCGGTCATTTAGCCTAGCTGCGCCCTGCTAACACAGAGCCAGACTTCCTAACAGTAACACGCCCTGCGCTGTTTGACACCTTGTTGTTTTATGAATAAAGCCAAAGTGATGCACTGTCCGCTTCTTTAGTTTATAGCTAAATGTTTGTAGAATTATAGGAAGGCCGTTAGATGTGGCATGTAGACATAATTGGAAACTCCAGAAAGGAGCTCCGTTTAAAGAAAAAAAAAAGTAGAACAGAACCACTCGGAACGCAGTAATATATTCATATCTTTAAGAAGCGCATTGAGATAGATTCACATCAACATGAAAGAGTGTCTACTGAAAACTTTGTTGTCAAGGCAGTATTTCTTGTATATTTGTGATCCTGTTAAAAATGTTTCGTTAAAATATGAGAAAATCGTCAAACAAAAAAATAATCCAATTACTGCTTCGTGTAATTTTATTGATGTCACGGTTTAGTCATTTTAAATTATTTTTTTTAGTTAGCTTTTGATTGTATTTAGGGATCAAGAAGTAGCGAGGAAGTTGTGTTTATGATGCAAATCATAATCTGTAAATCGACAGATTAACGTTTCTTAAACTGATCCAGTCAAGATTCACAGAATATTCTTTAGAATTTTTCAGAAATGAATACTTTCTTGTTAACCTTTGGAGTTGCTTTATGTTGCTCTTCATTGTTGTTGTTTTTTTCTTTTAAGGAAAAGCAATGTTTTATTATTTATTCATCTATAGAAAGGATAGTTCAGTTTTTTAAAGTTAGCATTAGATTTTATTGCAGCTGGTAATGTCACATATTATTGTGAATGTCATATTGAACATCCACACAACCCAAAACATTGTGCATGTTCCATGTCAACAGTCAGCAAGCAACATTGATTTTCATTTTTAAAAACTTGTGCAGTCATTTTAAATTTACTCAGCTAATTTTATTTCAGCTCATATGAAAACTGCTATATTTTAATAAGCAAAATATATATCTTCACCTTGTGAGAAACAATGAGTCAGGGAATTTTTAATATATTGCAACACCGTTGAAAGAAAACAAAATAAAAACAAAAATGCATTTTAAATAAGTCAGTGGGAAGAAGAAAGATCTAAGGGATGCAGCTAGCTCTCTTTATTCCAACTAAAAGTTACATCAGAAATTAAAACTTGACTAAAATTTTTGCATCAACACAGCCAAAGTAACAAAATCTGGTAAACACTAAGGTTAATAATTCTCCAAATTGACATTTGATATATGTTTATATATTTCAATGTCTTAAAAATATTTTCTTTAAAGGGGTATAAAACATTTTTCCTGTGTCAGGTAGGAGGATCTTGGTGACTGTTCTTACTCCACTTCATTCACATTTGTGGACATTTTTTCATTCAGTTTCCTTCATGAAACTGTCTAGTTGAGTGGTTCAAGAATACAGGAACCAAATACTTGGTTTTCTATCTAATACTGCACTGTCAAGATATTTTAAAATTGCACTAAAACAGGAGTTAGACTTTCTCCATTTGCTATGTTTTGTTTCTGAAAAAGATTTTTTACATTCAAAGGGAGAATCTTGAAGCTTCAAGTGGGGAAAACGAAAAAGAGAAACTACCAGAGGCAAGAAAAGGCAAAAGCCAAATGTTTCCTACAAACCCTGACTGAAAATAAGTCGAGTATGGCTGCCATGTGTTTTACAATACAACAATAATAATAATTTGTCAATTCATGCATCACAAAATCTTGTACACACACAAATAATTCACTCTCAGGATTCATTTCTATCACACCAGTTCTTTCACAGAACATATGGAGGTTCCTTGATCCTGCCTTGAATTGTTCTCTAATTTATGGGACTTTTGTGTCACTGCGTGTAATGAAGAGACATGCCTTGCTCTGAGTTTGTGTTGGCAATAATAATTAGTTTGGTCATTGACTACAGTCATTGGCAAATCTTGGTTTCCAACTTACAACAACTGAATTTGTTTTAGTTCTGTTAAATAAAGTGCAACCACAGTTGAAAACCAGAACATTTTAGCTCTGGTTTTTAGCTCAGCTCTGGTTCTCTGGTCAGTTTTTGCTGAAATATTCTCCACTGCACTTCATTTTTGAGTAGGAAGTAAATCTCAACATGCTAAAACTACTAGATTATTTTTGGGGTTTGGGCTTTTTAGCTTTACTGTAGTTTGTCATTGTATTTGCTGTAAATATCCCTTAAGATGGTCCAAGTACCAATGAAAGGTGTTTTTTTTTTATTATTATTATTATTTTTTTACTTTGTCAAGTTTTTCATGTTTTTTTTTTTTTTTTCCTTCTATTGACTTGCTTTAACTGTCTCCCAGAAGCCCTCACATTTAACTTTGCTACATGCTGTTTGATTTCTCACAACTGTGGTTAAAAGTTGGTGTAAGAAGTTGGACCTTATGTAGTCTCTGTGGTTTTTGTCAAACATTTTGCAGTGCTTGATGATGCAACATGTCTCATCAGTCCCAAAGCCATCATCCAAGATATCTTGTGATGTGTTTAGCTGCATCTCCAATTTTTGGTTATCGGCAAACATTTTGTGCCTGGTACAAACAATCTTTCTAACTAGAGAATAGTGGACTGTTTGCCTTAACTGCCTACTAGATAAATTGGTTGCAGTGTTATCTTTTCTGCTGTCTCTGGTTTTGTCTTCACCTAGCTGTCTGTACAGAACCTCTGTTATTTTACACTTGAAGCACCAGACTTGTCAGTTGAAACACTAGCTGCGTTTCCATTACAGATGTGTGCATAACTTTGTCAATATTCTGCTATTGTAAAAAAAACCCACAATTTTACAATTGCAGTGTTTCTATTAAATAAGAGACACAATTAAAACTACACATGATTGACATGCAAGTCATTAAAAAACACATGATGTGTCCTTATCCTCCAACTACTTCCTGTTGTCTTCTTCTTTGTGGTTTGCACCAGTGGTAGCATCTGGTTGTTGATCATGTGACTTGTTTTATGCGAGAAAAAAAAAGTGTTTGCATTGCAGTTTTGCACAATCAACCAAAAAACCCCCACCTCATTATAGCACCAAAACTTATCGAAAGATGAGGTTTTTCGAGATTGTCATGTTTCCATTAAGCAAATTTATTTTTGAAATGTCAAATTGTGCAATTATATAGTTAATGGTAACACAGTTACTGAAGATGTTTGTAGATTAATTTACACATTACATATGTAGTTTGGCAGAATAATTGCAGAATTAACCTAAAATTAAACCTAAAGTTACTAGCTGAATTACTCTGATCCACTTTGCGACTAATACAAGTTTAGATTTATTCAGCCTTCTTTTATATTAGCTTAACATTTTGTTGAGCAAAGCATCTTGTTTGAGCTTCACTGCTTCATCATCTCAGGAAACAGTTAATGGTGGGGTTTTTACAAATGTATTTTATCTCGCCAGCAATCTATTTAGGCGTGTCCTACCAACAATCGTTTTGTTTGGTTTTAGAATCCTTAGTGTAGAACTTTTACTAGCTAACATGATGTAGTTTTTATGGCAGTTCATTTCCTCTGAATTCTTGGTGTGTCCAGTTTTTATATGGCCATCTGTTGCCTGCAGTTTGCATCGTCCAGCGTTCGCTGATTGGATCTGTGAGGTTGACACGGTTTCACCTGGAATCTACCACTGACATCCAGTTACTGCTGATGTCACAAACCGCTCCGTTTCCTGAAAACAGGAAAATCTTGTTTCAGTGGGAATCCAGTGTCTTAGATTTGGTTTTACTTTGTTCAATGTGTTTTTTTTAGGTTAATCCCAATTTATTTGATGACAGCTTTTGTTTTGTTACAGCCAGTGAGTTGAAGATTTTCTCTGGGCTGTTGTTGACCAGGCTGAGGAATATCTGCTTTTTATTGTTCCAATTTAAACTCTAAAATTTTATGTTATGGTGCTTTGACACATTGGTTCAATTAATATCTAATTATATTGAACCAAAAATCATACAAAACATGGGAACATCTCTGCTGCTAATTCTCATGAAAGATTCTGAAAAGCTTTGAGTCATTTGAGTAGCAGCCCCATCGGCTTCCTGACTGCAGTAAAGAAACCACACCGTGATACAGGAAGCTGCTGTTACTCAATCTGCCTTGTTCCTGTTCCCTCCACTGCTTATTTAAGGCAGGTGTCAGAAATAATTCAATTATTATAGTTTACCTGATAAATGATTATTCTCAGAGAGACTTTTTGATAAAAGTCTCTCTGAGAATAATTTATGACAAACTTTACAGATCTTGAAATTGAACGGGACGTATATTTTGTTACGGTCAGCCCAGTAAAGACATTTTATTTTCGCATAGAATCAGAATCATAAGAGTTTAAATTTGAGAAGAATTTCCGAAGGTTATATTTGAGCTTTTATTTAGTTCTGTAGAGATTGATTCATGCCAGAAGACTTTAGTTTTTTTTTTCCATACATGACAGAGGAAATCCCCAGTGAGCCTCCAGATCAAGCCCACTCTACGTAGCTTCTCAGAGCTGAATGAGGAAGCTGAATGAATTGCTTTCAGTGACATGCTACTAATGATTAAACAAGGGAGTTAAATATACCTTTTATGGTTTTACAAATGAGTGATTGATAAAAAACATATTGGTAATAGAAAAACGACTGCTTTGTTCACACGTCTTGTAATTGCCATGGTTTAGTGAAGCAGGAAAAAACAATTGGGGGCTCTGAGAGTTTATTTCACTCAACAGGCACTGATGTTTTCAAGCCTTTATTTCTGTTTATTATTATTATGAAAACACAACATTTAGGATTAGAATGTTACAGTAGACCAATAAAAACATTTGTAATACAAAGGTACTTTTTAATCTGCTACATAAGCCTTATTGGAACATACCAATTTATTGAATGGCTGTAAATAAAATAAACCATTATTGATTAATTAATTGGCCTGTCACAGTGATACATTTTGCTGGAAAGTAATTTGTCCCAGAAATGACTGTGCTAAACAATCGTACTGTCATTTTGAGACTATTTTCAACTAATATAGCAACAACAATGGCATATTAATACAAGCATACCCTCTAAAAAATTTAAACAACTTTCATTTCTGAAGAATATTTTAGACTGGAACTGGAAAACATTTTAAATATCCAGAACAAAACAATGATAATTAAAATGGCCTATAAAGTCTCTGGAACCAAAATAGCGTTTTAAAAATGCTTCATTATTCATCTTAGACATGGAAGAAGACTGGCAAAAGTGACAGTTAGGACTTGTGTTTAAAGAAAAAAGAGAAAAGCAAACCAACAACTTTATACTGGGTGTCAAATGTTTTGCATTTTTCCAGTGCTGTCTTAATGCATACTTATTTAAGAGACATTTAAATAAAAATATGGAGGAAATCAAATAAATAGCCCACCTTATATACAAATGTTTAATTCATCTATTTTATCAGGCTAGATGTATTGGGAATGGAATTATTCTATTTGGTAAAGCAGAGAAGCATAAATAGAATAAAATGAATCTATTTTTATTACTAGTTCCACTAAAACATCTGACCAGAGGAAATGGATTTTAGCTTTCAGTGTAAAAGCACCAGTTGTGTGGGACTTTATGTAGTAGTAACTTAATATATCTGTATGATTTTTGGTTCAATATAATTAGATATTAATTGAACCAATGTGTCAAAGCACCTTAACATAAGAAATACCTTGAACTGACTTTGTATGGATAAGCAGAATAAAACTAAATCATATTTACCTGCCAGTAGTGTTGCATGCATCCCAGTGAAAAAACTGTTTTATTCTGTATCTTTAATACAAAACTCCTTAAACATCTAAAATAAACGCAGCATCACAGAATAAATCCCAGCAGCTTTAGTTGTCAGTGTTGCTCGCATTTCCTTTGTAAATTGATACAATCTTTGCAGCGTCGCCGGCTTGTGCACCGGCTCTTTTAGCACAGTGATGCATCCCTTCCAATTTATGATGCACTAAAGTTTCAATAAAGGGAACCATTGGTCACCTTTATTGGTTCCTGAGCAGACTTTCAGAACCGGGCCAGAGATGTCCCTGAATGATGATGCTCAATTTAAAGTTTAAAGAGCAACGTGGCTGACATCTTTGAGAGTTTGAGCATCAAAAAGATGACTGAGATCAATCTGTTCTCTTTCTAAATGCACACAGCAGCATGAGGTTCTTGCAGCTGTGGGCCATATCTGGTGGCTTCCGCCTGAAACTGAAGAATGCAGCAACAGAGGAGAGCTGTCTGTACCTGCCTGCAGCCGAACTATTTTGCTGTCGCATATTTTGCAACAGTTGGAGTTTTACCTTCCTTTTAAAAACAAAAATTCTTGTTGCTTTTTTTGTTTTGTTTTTTAAAAATGCTTCTGACTTTTAAAGATAGGGAAGATATTACAGGATTATGGATTTAAAGCTACCTTTATCAAGTAACACATTTTTTTTACTCTTATGAGGGTGGTGTTTGTTGCATTTAATTGTTAAATTAGAACAAAGTCAACTCAAGAGTTTTCTAGTCCTTAGAAAGTCTGAATGAAACGATGGTACCTTGTTGAACACCTGAAAATAGTCAGTGAAGCTCATCTGTTGGGACCATAAACCAAATGCATTTGTGGTGCACAACCATTCAACATAGCTGGCTGTAATATCAAAGTGTTGGTGTGGAAAAATGATCACACTGACACTGTATCGCTAAAATTGTTTTAAAATTACTGGTAGAAAAAGCCTTCCAAGTAAAATTTGGTACGTTTTTTCTTTGTCTCGGAGAATAGCAACAGGCCTCCTCTTAAATTGATGTACAGCTGTTATCAAAGGGTAGTTGTTCCTGTTTTTTAAAAATCTTTTATAGTAAAGATTTTTATTGTTGTTATTGCTTGATTGTGGTTTCAGCATCATTTGGGATTAAGCAAAGTTCCTCCCTACAGGAACGGTGGGGATGGGGTGGAGGGGCTCTGCAGTGGCTTTCACAGGGAGCAGTCGTTGGGTAATGTGAGCAGGAATATACAGTGAACACATGGAGAACAGGGACCAGCTGGTGTCTAGGCTCAGAGAGCTCAAAGACACAAGAATCCCATGCTGCGGGGTTCCTTATTTCCCACATTGTGTGTGTGTGTGTGTGTGTGTGTGCGCGCGTGTGTGTCTGAACTATTGTTGAAGCAGCAGCCAAACTCTTCGAGTTTTCCCCCAAAACATCAAACGGCTTGAAGTTTTTTAGGTCATCTGTGGTCTGGGGAGAGAAAAATAGGAGGTCACGGTAAATGACCTCAAATTCATGACCAGAAATTCTAAAGCATGACAACCAATGATCAGACAGCTGGGACTCAACTTGAGGTGATAATCAGGGTTGAAACTTTGACTGTTTCCATTTTTTGTTTCAGATAACTGGGTAGGACAGATTGTAGTGGCGCAGCAATTTCAGTTTTCTGACCTGTCACCAATCTTTAAAAAGCCTGACCTGCCGGTTCTAATTTTGGCTAATACTGATTTAAAAAATTATAATTTTTTTGTCTGTCAAGTAGCTAAGGCCCTATGCACACAGAAACAAGCACCATATATTTTTGTAAACTATTAAGAACAAATGTGGGTCCATGTGACTTGAAGATTTAAAGTGACATGGCGCCACAAAATAAATACATGACACGTCTGGCTGTGTTCTGAGTCGAGTCCTATTACAGTTCCAATATAATGAAGGACAACCAACGACGCTATGTTTATTTGAAGCCGGCGTTCTGAACTGTATCCATTCTGGAACCCGATTTCAAAAACAATCTCTTCTGATTTTTTTAAGACTCCGAATCTGCATGGAAACCATGGAATTATCCTGGAGATAATTCCAAGATCCACCTGGAATTATCTCTGTAGATTTGACCTACAGGTAGCAACAAAAATGCTAAGACAGCTGCAGTGGCTGAATTTTCAGACCTTCGCAGTGGATACGATTGGTTTCAGATGCAAGTGTTGACCGATCGCCTAAAGCTGAGGAAACTGGGGCTGATTTGTAGGTAGTCCCCTGTTAGCTTACGGGTGAGTTTAGAGGTGAAAGAACATCCTGCTACCCTGATAATGACTTATTAGTACAGATTTTATTTTATTTTTTGTTACAGGAGCTAAATTAAATTTGTACATTTTTTATCTTTAGGGGCCAGGCTCTGTGGTGTAATGCTGAAAAAGCCAACAGAAAAGGTTTAATTTAACTTCCCTCCCTGCTGACACATTGTTGAATCTGGTTGCAGTGTCTCTGCAGGCCTCTCCAGTCCTGCTTACACATGAAACTGTTTCAGCCTGTGAAACTACTTTTCACTGCATAAAGACCTATTCTATTGCCTCTTTCCTTTCAGCTCTCCTTCAGTATCAGAGCTTCTTGCACAACATCTCTATACAGATAAACTTGTTCAAAACGACTATCAAAAATCTTTCACATTTCTCCACATCCTAAAATTTGAATCCCTATTAAATTCTCCCCATCAGAAGCAGATGGAGTCTGAAGCAGACTTGAATGTTTTTCAGATGAAAGTCTGCTTCACACAGCAACTCAAAGGCAGTCGCTCCTGTTTAAGTTGAACAAATGGTGATTAGCTAATCCTCACAGCGTGGAACTCAGTGTTGCCGTCACCTAATGTCGTTTTGTATTGTTCTTGTCCATACGAAGATGTGAAAGGCGACTCAGTAGCGCTACGTTTTTGAGGACTGTACGGAGTTGAGGACAAATCTGAAACACTTGAAGCCTGTTGAAGAACTTTAACGGCGTGAGATGAGCCAGTGAAGAGCAGCACAGTGATGGAACTGCAGAGCGCCTATCAATAGCATTTCAAAGATGTCGTCCAAACGCTTTCAGTGATGATGCTGAGTGATTTTCAGCGTAACCCTGGGGCTCTTTCTGCCAACAGCAGAGAGAAAGGGAACACACTCTGTAAAAGAATTTTACTATTTTAAAACTGAGCCAAATAATTTTGACACAAATATTTAAAACTGTCTTTAGCATCATATATCAACAATTAGCATACTTACCATTATAATTTCATTGCTCTCTGGGTGTATTCCCTAGAAAATGCAATTCTAACCCTTATCTTAACTCTAAGGAATCCAAAAGTCTGCCAAAATACTACATAATAGATCAGAAAGATTAAACTGAGCAACTTCTATACTCCAATTTACCTTTGTGTTACTCACTGAAAGTCTTGCTCTTTCTTTGCTTTAAACACCAGACATGCCTCAAAAATATCAGAAAGCGTTTTAGTTCAGATGGCTTCTTACATCCTCTGGTTTTAAACACATCAGTCATACTGTAAATTCAAACATTGCACATTCAACACACACACACCGAGTGTTATTAGAGAAGAGTTTAGTATAATGTACTGTTGGGAGTCCTCAAATTTTTGATTACTTGTAAATTATTGCATTTTAACCAAAGTATGACATGCATATTGATAAAACAAGCAACATTTTCAATTCAATAACACTTTTTGCTGCTAAATTATTGAATAAATAAATAATAAATAAATCTTTGTTGTTGTTACTCAACAACAAAGATGTTTGATTTTAGTCTGTTATTCGGATTCTTCACCCATCACTTTGGTGCAAAGTGCTATTATATCTATTCAGGTTTCAGGTGTTTCAGGAATACCTGATCATACATGGAACTTTGAACAAAAACCTTAGAAATGTGGGGTGTGGATGCTAACGTTAGCGTTTTGGGTGCCTGTGCTGCTGCTGCGTTTTTAGCTTTGAGATGCTATGAATATCTTCACTAATAGGCTAACTCCTTTTACCACAACTTGAACACAATAGTCTTTTCCAGCATCCCATTAGTTTGTTTTTTTAAAGCAGAAATTAGAAAGCAAGAAAAGCGGCTTTCTCGTCCACTGTTGTTTCTGGATGTCGCTTGTGCATCAGATTTATGGGCATACTAGGAACGTGTGAATACAAAGGTTCCATCCAGAGTCTTTGCATGTTTAAAAAAAGTGTTAATTTTAACATGTTAAAATCTAGATTAAAACAGTTTAATCTAGTTCCAATTTTACACAAAATTATAGAGAAACTGCTTCACAGTGTTTCTCTATAAAGCCACAATTTTTATATTTATGAAGTAGCTTCCAGAAAGGGTGATGCATGAAAGCATTGTTTATCCAAAACAATGACTGAAAATTATCATTATGAAATTATGAAAAAGTCTTTCACTGAATCGCATAACAATCCCACCACTCCTGGTTTTAACTACACATCCAGACTTTTCTAAAGACCACTTCTAATAGTTGAGCTTTTTTTAATGTTCCTGTGATCTTGTGACAATACTGTTGAATTCTATTTCTGAATAACCATGAAAATTGATCCATAAATAGCAGCATCCATTTTTAAATGCAGTTGCATAGTAAACCGGAATTGAGCATTAAGACCCGGTGTGTGAACGTAGCCTTAGAAAGGCCACAAAGCAAGGGGCGTACAAATGAAGTGGAATTGCTGGTTTAAAAAAAATTAAATTACCACTTACTTGGTGCATTACTATTCATCATTGTGACAGTATAAGTGTATTCCATGTAACTGGCTTAGCCTGATGTTGTGACTTCAGTTCAAAAGAGACCAAGGTGCTTCTATAGTTGTATTATGATTAGTTAGATGGAAACCAGTATCTGTCAGAGAAAAGGCCTCCGAGTTATAATTTATTCTCCCATCCAGTTAAAACGATGGACTCTTCCTGTGGGATCATTGTCCCAAACTCACACATTCAGTTTCCCACCATCTTTCTCCAGATCAGTCACGCCTCTTATTGTAAAGTTGAGTTGTTCATTGATTGGACCCTGACCATTTTACAAGGGATAGCTCTAATGGAAGCTAAGTTTGAATTTGATCCTGACGCACACATCACACACCACACACACACACACACACACACACACACACACACACACACACACACACACACACACCAGATGTGTACCTTCCTTAGTGCCTTCATTTCTCTTTGCATCACTCATTAGCAAGAATCAATCTGTAGTTCTGAGAGGGTACCACAGCACTTGTTTATACACACACTGCTAATAAAGGCCCCCGGGACAAACACACTTACTCACTCTAAAGCACATAGTCTCAACCACACGAGCACGTATAAACACCTTCTCTAGCACACTAACCGGTGATACCAGAAGCACCCCGACTGGTTCCACTGTACCCTTCCAGTGATAGTGGCAGAGAGATACAGAGGTAGGCTAACAAACTGTGTGCACTACCAGCCTCAGCACATTTTCATTTCCTTATATGGTTGTAAACCAAGCAGGGGAGGGAGGGGTTGCTGTCTCACTGTCAGTTGGACATGTGACCTGGAAACAGGAAGTGCTGTGCTGCGCAGCAGAAGAGAAGTAAAGTAATTAGGACTGCTGGTGTAGCTGCAGGCCAACTGACAGGACGGGGTATTACTCCTCCCTCCAAACCTGTTACGCAGACGCCTCACACCCTCTGTTGGCCGCAGTGTGTAGACAGAGAACATTCACAGCTTTTTTTTTTTTTTTTTTTTTTTTTTTGGTGAATGCAGAACTTGCTGCTTTAGAAACAGAAGTTTCAGCAAAATGTATGATGGGGTCTGTTTTCATTTTGAAGCATTTTGTTCAACTCTTTAAAGGGTTATTACAGTCACAGACATTTGAACGATGCGCTGAATTGAGTTTTAAATCCTAGTCAGTTTAGTTTTTGAGAATTGTAATAACCATATTAAAATTCTCAGAATCACAAAAAATATGTTTTGTGACTTTTACTTTTCTTTAATAAACTAATATTAACCAATCACCTGAAATAACAGAATACATGTCAGTGTTATCTTTCCCTGTATGTTAGCTATTTTTCTTTTTTGAATTCAATTAAAAAAATAAATCAAATCCATGCTTCCTCCTATCATACAAAACTAGATGAAAACTCTAAAATCGTTCTGAGGCAAATTCCATATTTGAATTTGTGTGTTTATTATTTTAAAAGAAACCAATACATTTAAGCACAGATCAGTCTTTGGTTTCATCAGCTTATTCACATTTTCAGCTTCCTGCGATTTTAAACACACACTTTTCAGGTTCCTAACTCTGTAAAACATTGATATGACTCTCAAAGACTTTTCTGATAGCCATACCAAAGTACTTAGCTCGTGAATAAATGTCACGTTTTGTCACTTTATATCTTCACACTTTAATGCACTTTATTAGAATTTGATGTGTTGGACCATTGAAAAGTAACACATTTATGACACATGGAAGGTAACGATATTTGAAAGACATCTTGAACACCCTGATACCCCCACTTTACTTTGATTCCCCTAAATTAATTCCATTACAACTAATTACCTCTAGAAGTCATTGAATTTGTAATTAGACCCAAGCTATTTATGGTATAATCTCAGAACTAGATGCCAGTTTTCTTCCACTTTTGGTTTTGGTTGGTATTTAAGTTCAATTAAACACTTTGAAATTATTGGCTGTAATGTAACTCGATGTGCAAAGGGTCAGGGCGTATTTGCACTTTTACAAGGTGTTATATGTACATACTTAATCAAAAACACTTTCCTGATTTTTTTTTTTTCGTTTGATGAAGGAATTCTAATAGATTCTGTGTAGTTCATTGCAAATGCCTGAAAGAGCTGATTGTTGTCAGTGAGTTCTGTCAGTGATTTTTGATCTGTACTCATGTTTTACTGGTTTGCTTGCAGGTACGCATAGCAGCTAACTTTGTCATCCATGCCCCGCCAGGAGAGTTCAACGAAGTATTCAATGGTGAGTGCTCCGATTCTTTTTCATTTAACAGTAACAAATGAATTGATCTCCACAATTCAACTTTCAAAGTTATTTTGATTTGCCTGATTTATGTTAAGTTTACACAACTTTTTAAATAGGCAGTATTATGTAAAAGCAACTTTTTTGAGCTTTACATCAAATTACAATGTTATTTCCTCATCAAAAATCATACCTTTAATATTGCTTTGATTCTTTCATGCATGATTGAGAAATCCTTTAATCTTTAATCCTTTAATATGGGCGAACATAGCCCCACCTTCGAGCTACTCCTTAGAGCTGCAGTTTCCGAGCTTCCGTCTCACAGAGAACTCCTCACCCGCGACTTCCCCATAGACTAGCCAGCCACAATTAGCAAATACCTGTTGGAACTGCGAGTCTACTGAGCTCATTATAGGAGCTACTTCCCAGTCCAACTCTGGTAAAAATGTTGTTAAAGGGTTAATAGTGGAACAATGTTGTGATGACTTCCTGAAGGTGGAGTTGCAGAATAAGCAGGAGTTTTTAAAGAGACAGAGGCCCAGTTTCAAGGCATTAAATTACCAAGTCAAATTTCTTTTAAGTCATATTTGACATATACAGAATTTTTATAACAACTGAAGGCAACTTAGCTACTTGTTCTGCTATAAAATGCCATTATTTGCCTAGAGAACATGTACTGCCTCTTTAACAATTCATCATCACATAATTTAAATATTACCATATTACAGAAGAAAACAGCTTTCATGCTGCAATTCCAGAGTCCCATGTCCTGCTCAATGGCACTGGACTGTATACATTTCCCAGTACCTCATTTCTTTTTCTGATCCTGACGTTTCAGTCTGAGGCCATTTAAAAGCTGTGGGCTGCAGAAGTCCTTTGTTCCTATCTGACTCTTCTGTTGATAGATGGCAATGACAACGCCACAGACATGTTGCTGCTAGTGAGAACGGCATGTACACACTCACAATGTACTGTAAACACTTGCTAGATTAGAATTGTAGATTTCTTTGTATATTTGCAGTAAACACACAACCAAACCCCCAGTTTGTTCTCATTTTGTGTATCCATCGAGATCTCAGGCCCTGAGCTGCTTTCAGATAATGTAGTTGAGATTGCAGAACCAAGGGGGCGTGGCTTCCAGCTTCCAGCAATCACTTTTACAATGGAGTATTAGGGCCAGGTTAATGATTTTTATTTATTTATTTTTTCATTTTGGAAATAAATTCCTAATATTATGAGAAAAAAATTGTATGACAAGGTTGTAGTTCTGCAAGAACAAAGTCATGGTAAGAAAGCTGACTCACCTCACTGTAACCAAATCTACCTACTAGTATAAGTAAAGTTGATTGGCATAATATCAGCAGAATAAAGTTGGAATAATGCAAGAATAAACTTTTTAAAATGCAAAAAAAAAAATACTGTAAAACTGATATTCTTTGAATTGTGCACAAACAAAAGAAAGGTACCAAAGTTTACAAATTGTGCTGTACAGAACCTGTTTTCAGTCAGGGATGCTACATTAACTTTTTAACAAGTCCAAAAAGTTGTTGATTTTACATCAGAAACTGTGAAGCGGAGCTGTATTATGTTGTCTCATTGTGCACGGAGCAGGAATCTTTCCCTCTTTAACAACCTCAACCTTTCATTTTACCTTTTGCAGTAAAAGATGACAATATGTCAGTGTTTCCCCTCTTTTTGTCCCACTGCTCCCACCGATACAACAGAGAATGAGATGCTTCGGCCAATTGCAGCTCAGTCTCCACAACACGCCCTCTAGGGATTCAAAGTGTGTGTTTTGGCATCGTAAAATCCTACCATGATCTGTCGCCACCTCTGAGGAACACTGGAGGATGAGGGGAGAGGGGGTCTGTCTGCAGCTTATCACAGTCTGACAGACACCCGCAAGAATAGACCCCCCCTCCCCCCGTTCCCCAGCACTTTGCTCACTTTGATCTCTTAGTAATTTTGTACCCTTTTCCACTGAGCTAATTTAGCGTGTCTGCTTCCTTTTCTCTGGCATAAACCCTGTAAAGAGTGATAGGAGGCAAATTTGTGTTTGTGACATTGAGCTGCAGCCTATGGCTTCACCTTTTTCCACTTTCTCTCTTGTAATCCCTCCATTTTTCTCCCCAGATGTGCGATTGCTGCTCAACAATGACAATCTTCTCAGGGAGGGTGCAGCACAGTAAGTCTGTTTTGTTGATGCCATTTGTTGCCTCTGAAGTTCTGTAGCCTGTTTCCATGTCACCCAGACGTTGTCAACGTCACATTCAACAATTTGACCACAATTGCTGAATGTGCCGTTGGTCCTTTTTTTACGCTGCCAAAGTGGCTCCGACCCGCGGAGAACCTTCTGGTTGCCACAGAGCAGACTTGATCCAGTAAATATCCTGTTGCTGGCTCATGGCCAATTACTGCTCAGCAGAGGGGGGCATAATGATTACACTGTCAGAGGTGCTTTAGTTCAGAAACTTTATAAAGCAGTGCTCTGATTATTTTTAAAAGAAAATCCGTTGACAGATTAACAGTGATCCTTTTAGCCATGAGTCGCTATTTTCTTCCTAATCCTTGTACATTGTTTTGATCAGCAACTAAAATATGACTTTATACATGGAGAATGGATCAAAATAGGGTGTAAATTGTAATAATAAAATTGTTTTTTTTCTCTTCTAGTGCTTTTGCACAGTACAACTTGGACCAGTTTACTCCAGTGAAAGTTGAGGGCTACGAAGAACAGGTGAGCTCTTGTTTCCCTCATCCACAAGAAAAGTGAAAGAACAGGACTTCAGTTTCAGTGTGGTGATTTATTTTCTGCCTTTTTAACATTGTCTAAATCAATGTTTAACACTGGTGATTGCTACCACCACCATTTTCACCATTTGTTTATTTTGGGACAGACAGTCTTTGAGGTTGGAGGGCCTTCCTCAGGGAGTCTGCCCATCATTCTTAAATTCATCTGTATAAAATTAATATCTATATTAAAATTTAGATATCTCTAAATATCTAAATTCGTTCGACTTCCGGAAGCAAATGGAGTAGACGGGTGCGTTAGAGCCTCTCTCCCACCTTAACTTCAAAATATTCCGTTCAAAACTCGTTAATCCGCTCACGGTTTCGATAAAATAATTTATGAACGGGAGGGGAAACATGTCGAGTCATAAAAAATCGACAAAAATGCCTAAAGCTCAGGATAAAAGTGCCCTAGCACCAAAGGCTAACATGTGCCTGAATCAAACTAACAACAACGTGGCTAGCTCGGACCCTGAGAGCACTGGAAAGAACATGGACTCAGAAGGAATTCTTAAGGCTATCGACGATTTGAAGTCTGCCTTAAAGGGAGATAATGCAAAGCTACAACAAAATATTGACCATCTGGGACATGAGATCAACGGTAAGCTGGACAATATCGCCACTGAAGTACAGGGCCTGGCAGAGCGGGTTGATGAGGCGGAGGCCCGCGTTCATCAAGTGGAGACCTAGGCAAAGGAGGCAACGGAGGCGCTGTGCTTCTGCATCGAACAACAGAGGAAAACACAGCTTAAAGTGCTTGATTTAGAGTCCCGTTCCAGAAGAAGCAACGTCCGTGTATTTGGGGTGCCAGAAGGTCAGGAGGGGAACTCCACTACACAGTATATCGAAACGCTTTTGAGAAGCCAGCTACAATTACCGGAGGACCTGGACTTGAAAATACAGCGCGCACATCGCACTCTGACAAGTAAACCCCCACCCGAATCACCACCGAGGGGTATTATTGTCAACTTTCTGGAATTTTCCACAAAGGAAAAGATCTTAAGAGAAGTGTGGAAAAAAGGCAAGATCCAGGTGGGCTCTTCAATTATTCACTTCGACCACGATTATGCACCTGAGATAGTGAAGAAGCGCAGAGAATATAACGCCATCAAGAAAGCGCTCAAAGTGAAAGGCATCCGCTTTCAAACACCGTTTACCAACATAAGGATCCACTGGGAATCAGGAACTCGCACATATTCCAGCGCTCGGGAAGCCTACAACAAGCTGAAGAGACGCGGAATCCAGGCGGAGGAACCGGCGACAGCTGACGGTGTTTCCAGAGCGGAGTGGAGGCTTCGGGAGCTGCTGGGCTGGCAGCCGGTGGATAACAGCGGCACCGCGGTGGCGCTGAGAGCCAAGAACAAACTACAGGATTTCCAGCGGAGCATTATCGAGTGAAAATAGGCAGAATAACATGACATAATGCAGCATTATTTTGACTAGGCTCTGATTTACTGCTTCGTGGGAGAGGACACTGTTTATTTTTTTCTACGTTGGACTAATAGGATGGACGTGTTTTTTCCTAAAGGCGCTTCTACTGTCCTTTTTGGGCCCTCTCAGTTTGAGAAGTTTAACCCTCGACTTGCCAACGGGGTCATGAGCGAGAAGAAGGAGCTTCTCCTCACCTTGGAAGTCAGTTTGTTACGGTTCTGTTTTGTTACTGTTCGTGTTTTGGATTCAGGGGCCAAATCAGTCAAGGTATTTATGTACATTACTGTCATATAATTTAAAAATTGCTTCCTTGAATGTAAACGGTTTGAATAGTCCAGAAAAAGGGTCTTAGCCAAATTGAAGAAAGATGGGATACAAATTGCTCTTTTACAAGAGACACATACGTCTAAACAAGAACATGATAAATTTAAATCACTTGGTTACTTAAACACGTTTTATAGCTCCTGTAGAAACAGTAGAAAGAGGGGGGTAATCACCCTGATTTGTAATTCACTGAACTTTGAATTGATATCTGAGAAGGGAGATAAAGAGGGCAGATTTGTTATTATAAAGGGGAGAATTGATAATGTTGTGGTCACGATGGTTAATGTATATGTACCGCCAGAGAGCGACAGGACTTTCTTAAAAACGTTCTTTGACACCATTATCTCACTTAGTGAAGGAGTTCTTATTTGTGCTGGAGACTGGAACACAATCCTTAATTATGCTCTAGATACAACAAGCCATAAGAAACAAAACACTGGTAGGTCAAAAGACCTAAATATCCTGATCAGGGAGATGGGCCTGTTTGAAGTCTGGAGGGGTCTCCATATTAAAGAAAGAGAATTTACTCATTACTCTTCTACCTACAAAGTCCACTCCAGGATTGACCTGTTTCTGATGAACACCATTGATAGATCTAAAGTGAAGGAATGCTTAATTGGAACATCTGATATTTCAGATCACAGTATTATCTATTTGTCCATCTGTCTGACTAGTAGGCCTAAAACAACATTATGGCGCTTAAATATAGGTATTCTTAATAAATCCACAACAAAGGAGATTAGAAAAGAAATAACGCAATGTGTATGGGCAATAATAATGGGCAGGTAAATCCCACCTTTGTCTGGGACACGGTCAAGGCAGTAATGAGAGGGAGACTAATTTCTATAACTGCTTACCTTAAAAAAATAAAAAGGTTAAAATACGATGAACTGGAAAAAACATTGAGGAACTTGGAACTAAAACAGCAAATGACTAACAATGGAGAATTTTTAGAGCAAATAACAAAAACTAAAAACAAAATAAATGATATGATACTCGAGGAACTTGAGGAAAAATTAAGATTCTGCAAACAAACATTCTACGAATCAGGCCCAAAAGCTACCCGGATCTTAGCCAGACAACTTCGTAAACACCATTTGAAGCATTCGATTACCAAACTTAGAGAATCCTCAGATAGTAATTTAACCTATGACATGGATAAAATACATAAGACCTTTGAAAATTATTTTAAAACACTATATTCTGCCCCAAGATCAGTTAGCATAACTGCTATTGATAATTATTTGGCAGCTTTGGATCTACCTTCTCTAGGTCTAATCCAAAATAAAACTCTAACTGCCCCCATCACACAGGAAGAATTAGATACAGTTATTGGACATTTGAAAAGTAATAAGTGCCCAGGTAGCAATGGGTTTCCAAATGAATGGTACAAGACGTTCAGGAAGGAGCTATCTCCTGTCCTGCTTGAATCTTTGAACTGGACATTGAGCAGAGCTGAGATCCCACCATCTTGGAGAGAGGCTGTAATATCTGTCCTCCCTAAAGAAGGGAAAAATGTTGAATACTAATACTAATACCTAATACATGAAGACTAGACGGGATTCATCAAAGGCTGACAAACTCATGACAGCATAAGACGAACATTGCATATACGTATTAGACCAAGCTAAAAAGCAGGGCCTCAGCGCCGCATTAATTAGTTTAGATGCAGAAAAAGCCTTTGATAGGGTCAACTGGACTTTTCTATATAAGGTGCTAGAGCGTCTGTGCTTTAATAACCCATTTATTAGGTGCTTGCGATCACTTTATGATGAACCACGGGCCAGGGTAAAAATCAATGGGCACCTAACAAAGAGCTTCCAACTACACAGAGGAACCCGCCAGGGATGTTGTCTAAGCCCATCACTTTTTGCAATATTCATTGAACCCTTGGCACAGGCCATTAGAGAGGATGATGGGATAAAGGGAGTTAGTTTTGCAAATATAGAACACAAGATTGCCCTCTTTGCAGATGATGTAATCACATACCTCCAAAATCCAGATATAACGCTCCCCAGAGTTATGTCAGCATTAACTGAGTTTGGTCAACTGTCAGGCTACAGTCTAAACATCACAAAAACACAGGTTCTGACAATTAACTACTCACCTAGTAAATTTCTAAGAAAGACATATGGACTTAGGTGGGATGCCAAAAAGCTAAAATACTTAGGAGTATTCATTTCTCGAGACTTGGATGAGTTATTTAGTTTGAACTTTGATAATCTTACTGAAAACATACAAAAAGACTTGACAGCCTGGGCAAGGTTATTGTTGGACTTCACAGCTAGAATGGAAATAGTGAGGATGAATCTACTTCCTCGATTTTTATATCTTTTCATGTCATTGCCTATTAGAATATCTAGCGCACAGTTTCATGCCTGGGACAGATTGATATCCAGATTTATTTGGTCCGGGACCAGACCAAGAGTAAAATTTAAAACACTCCAAATTAATAGGGACCAGAGGGGTCTGGCCCTTCCAAATTTGAGAGAATACTATTACTCATCTCAGATGAGATTCATGGTCTGCTGGTACTCCTTGGAAATGGAGACTAGATGGAAACATATTGAACTTAGCCAGGGTGGGGTCCAACCTCAAACACGTCTGGGAGGTAAAATAGTTACAGACAAAAATGGGAATGGTATAGTTGAAGATACGTTGTTAATCTGGAAAGAAGTGGTTGATAGGTACAGATTGGCAAGATGTCACTGGACTTCTGATATGGCCCTCCTGTAACTCAAACTTCCGGCCAGGAGAATTAGATTCTTTTTTTTTTAGATTGGAAAGATAGAGGGCTTGTGGCTTTGTACCAGTTTGTAGAAGGTAACACCTTTAAAACATTTGAGCAACTGAAAAGGGATTATAACCTTGAGAATAGAGATTTATTTAAGTATTTCCAGGTCAGGCAATTTTGCAATACAAAAATAAGAAAAGGTGTTCCTCCAGAAGGTAATACTATTGTGAACATTTTTGCAAATGCTTATATGCACCTCCCATGCAAAACTGTTTCCAAACTATATAAGGGGTTGCAGAAACATAATGGAAATAACACCTTGAATATTAAGTCTAAACGGGAAAGGGAATTGGGAGTAAAAATTACAGAGGGTGCTTGGCTTTCTATGCGTGTGGCACAACAGATGTCTATCAGTTCTAAAAGATGGAGGGAATTTGGATGAAAGTGCTTAATTAGATACTTTATTACACCGCAAATTACTAGTAGACATAGAGGGGAAGAACAGCAATGTTGGAGACAATGTGGACATCGGAACGCCAATCATTCTCATGTATTTTGGTCCTGCCCAAAGTTGGCAGCTTACTGGGATGGAATCTGTCAGACTACTGGGATAATTTCCCCAAAGATCCTAGAATTTTTCTGTTGGGGCTGATATCTGGAGAATTGTTTCAAAAAGAGGATGAGTACCTTTTTAAAGTTCTATCAATTGCAAGCAAAAAAGCAATTACACGATCTTGGCTAAAGAAACCCCCCCCCCCCCCCCCAGCTGGACCACTGGAGGGACGTCGTGTAGGAGATTCACTCTATGGAAAAACTGGCATATCTTTTACATATGAAAGGACATTCTTACAACAAACGTTGGTCTAAATGGCTGACATACAAGAGCAAGGAAGCATAACTAGGTATAATATCTTGTAATGTATATGTATTTTTTTTTTCTTCTGTCTTTTTACTTGACTAAGAATCAGTGCCCCAAGTTCAGTGTGTGTTGTATGTTTTATTGTAATGGGGGGGCTGGATTACTGCCGACGACATATTCGCGTTTGTAGATAGATTTTTACCCAGAATGCAAATGGAAAAAAACCGTGAGCGAAACGGTGATTGGTACTTACTAGTATATATTCCATTGAGGGAAACTAAGTTTCATATCTGCTCAAGAGCCCCCCTGGTGGTTGAAGAAAAATCCACATATATATGAAAAAAAACACTGAATGCTCTCTGGTATTGTTCAGGGGGCCGGACCAAATGAGGAGGCGGGCCGGATCCGGTATTGTTCAGGGGGCTGGACCAAATGAGGAGGCGGGCCAGATCCGGCCCGCGGGCCGTAGTTTGGGGACCCCTGTAATATACCTTTGCTAGCTTGCTAGCTGTTTTGCCTGTATCATTGCATATATATTTTTTGCCAGTGGCTAGAAGACGTTTTTGCATTTCTTTGGAGATGTGGGTCTTAAATTCCCTTCATAATGATCTTTAAATAGCATTAAAAGTTGGTGAAACCTCCAGAAACCCTGTTCTTACCATCACCCTAATCTTTATCTCCCCCAATAGACTCTCTATCTGGAGTCTGGCTGGGCTAAAATGTTATTAGTTCAAATCAGAACTAATCTTGGGCTGTAAACCTAAGATTACCTCAAACCTAAAACTGACAGATGTTTGAATCATTTTGAGCTTAACTGTAGTTAAGAAAACCTGAAGCAAATACAGTTGCTGAATCTCACTATATATCAGAAGCAAGGTGATTACATTTAGAGTAACTTGTATTTTGAGCACTTTTCTTATGTTAGCCAGAATTCTATTTAAGAACCTGACTATCATAAACTATCAAATAAGATCATGTTATTTGTTTTTTAAAACAATTTCAGCCGCTTGTTGTCACTTAGTTGCTGTGATGTGACAAATGAATGCGGGTGTGGGTTCTGTAATGGTTGCAGAGTATTATGTAAAGATGTCATCATGTCCCTGTGTTCCTTTATCGCCGTATGAAATTCCCTTGTCAGACACCCAGCAGGCTGAGCTAAGAGTTGAGCTGGAAGGCACGTGGAAAGTTCAGGCTGACGTCTGTGTCTTTAGGTTTCATTTTGTTCTTTTTAAATGGGATATATTTTTCTTTGCCTCAGTAAAACTTATTAATTTTGTTTTCTTATTTCTCCTCCTCTTTCTTTGCCTCCACTCCACGGTTCAGGTCTTAATTACAGAGCATGGTGACCTCGGGAATGGCCGGGTCCTGGACCCAAAGAATAAGATCTCCTTCAAGTTTGACCACCTGAGGAAGGAGGCCAGCGACCCACGCCCGCATGATGTTGACGGCTCCATGGAAGGCTGGAGGAGCGCCGTGGACTCTGCCGTCAGGGCCTACGTCAAGGAGCACTATCCCAATGGAGTGTGCACCGTACGTTTCAGTCCGCTTCCTGGAGCCAGCAGCAGATGTTTAGTTTTACTGCAGACATTCTTACTGCATGTTCTTTAATGAACTACACCTTAACCTGTCTCTGTTTTCCCTTCAGATTTATGGAAAAACCATCGACGGGCATCAAACCATCATCGTGTGCATTGAGTGCCATCAGTTTCAACCCAAAAATTTCTGGTACATCTCAAATGGTTTAAAAGTTAAAGGGGTGGTGTTATGTAAAATTCCCTCACCAAAACATACCTAGAGTGTTGTCTTAATTATGTCATGCATGTTTGGAAACTCCTTAAATCTCCCGTGACAGCCATACAGCTGTGCAAAACGCGTGGGTGAACCCTAGCACCAGTTTCCAAGCTTCCACATGAGCAGCACTCCACCTGTGACTTCCCCACTCAGCTCCTTCAGACTAGCGAGCAGAAATTAGCAAACACCTGGTGGAACTGTTCACCTGCTGAGCTCATTATAGGAGCTACTTCTCAGAGCAACGCTGGCAGAAACGTTAAAGGGTTAATAGAGGAGTCATGTTGTGATGACTTCCTGAAGGCGGAGTTTCAGAAAGAGAGAAGTCCAATTTCAAAGCTTTAATTAGTCACATATATATATATATATATATATATATATATATATATATATATATATATATATATATATATATATATATATATCTCCCCATTTAATTTCCCCTTTGATTATGATGCGTTACACCCACTGAGCATTACACTGATGTTGTTTTTTTCAGCACATGTTGATTTTCAAGACAACCTCATGCTCTACATAATGTGTGTAAACCTTTTAAGGCTAATACAATAATTATCAGAGGACTTTGGACACTCAGCAGCATTGCTGAGCTGTTTCTCATTGTCTTAATCTAATTGGATAAGAGCAGGTCCAATCCTATTTGCTGCTGGGTTTTACTGAGCTTAGGTGTCGTTTGGGGTAATTATCCCACAAGTCTTGTGACTGCTTCCACTGACTGTTCCCTCAGGAGAAAGGGGGAGCTGTCGGGAAATCCTAACATTCTTTAAATCAGAATTATGTCATGTTAAATGCTCAATGTTTTTAACAAATAGAGCAGATTAGTTGCATCTTTCCAGCTTCAGTAGAATCCAGAACTTTCCTGAGTTGGAATGAGAGTTCCACTGTGAGTCAAAATATCTCAGTATTTATACACAAATCAAACAAAAATCTATTAAACATACTTTTCATTTAGGTCCACATTTGTGTGTAAATTTTTTTATTGGTCTGTCCATCCTCTTCATAATGTCTTAGAACACTGTGTCTTTAGCCAGAAGCTTTTTCAAATTTGCTGTAATACAGACCACTGGTGATGGCTGCCCATAGCCATCACCACAATAACTCTATGAAAAAGTTTTAATTGATTAGTTACAATATTTAATTTCCCTGTGGGATCAATAAAGTATTTTTGAATTTAGTATTCTAGTTTTAAAGGTTTTCATTACATACAAGCAAAAAAATCATCATAATTAACAGAAATAAAAACTTTCAAACATCCATCTGTGAGTAATTGGTCTATATAATGCATTGAATGTAGCAATAAAGTTCCTGAAATAAATTTACTTTTTTATGATATTACACCAGTTGTGATGGTAATTAATTATATCATTATTTTTCCAGGAATGGACGCTGGAGGTCAGAGTGGAAGTTCACCATCTCTCCCTCCACCACTCAGGTGGCAGGAATCATGAAAATCCAGGTATCTGATTTGCTCTTTCTTGATGGTGAATCTGACTTTTTCTGCATGTTCCTGACAGCAAGTTGAGTGCCGAACCAGAAACAACAGGCATCGGGCCTTTCATCTGCTTTTCTTTCTTTGGAAAACGTTTTTCAAACATGTTAAAAATTCTCAAAATTAAAGATTACTCTTTCTTCTCTCTGTTTTTTGGTTTTGGCCATTTTTCAAGATATGTGATAAAAGTAGGAAAAACTGAAGCACTGGACATAACAGACACACAGTAGCCTTAGATGGAATACCTTGTACATATCTCCAGATTTGTGTTGAATATTTATGAACCCTATTAAGGTAAACTCATTCCATCATCCATAATGATTTAGAATGGCGGCCTACTCTCCCACTCTCCTGTATGGGTCACATTGAAGGTATTTGTATTCTGTTTAGGCTCCCATTTCCATATCAGATGCTGCCTATGAATCACCTTTTGACAATCACTGGGAGGGAGGGTTGTTCTGACGCGCGCCCTAGCTACAAGCTCACTCACCTGGAGAGAATTTAAATGGAAAATAATCATCAGATTCTTCAGATGGCCACATGGTGCCAAAACAAGCCTGACTGCTCCCAGTTCATACTGGAGAAGGTGTGGAAGCTGTACAGCTGACTACAGTCATACACTGGTCACATCCCAAATTTAGTAAATATTGGTGTCATGTCTTTGAAAGAGTTATTTCAACTGAATGTCCCACAAGATCCTGCATTAGCTTTAAGAACTGTAGCCAAAGAAGAATGGAAGAGCTAAAATGTTGTTTCATTGCTTGGCTTTCAAAAGCTATTAAATGGATAAAATCAGACCTCCTCTCCCCCGACGGAATATACATCGGTCCATACTGATTGTCTCTTTTCACTTTGTTTCTTTTTGTTATTTTAATACATTTCTTCAGGTGAATTCCAGAAAGATGGATTTAAATTAGTATTACTGTTAATGAAAAAGTAAATAAAATTAGACTTAACGTAGCAAAGCATAATATATCGTCACCAACTTAAGATATTTTTAGCATATTTGCATCAGTCTGATAAATAAAACTGGACTAATATTAACTTATGATATTTATGTCCAGCTGGTTGCCGTTTGCTTATAGACAGGAGGGAAGGAGGGTGGTTTGATAGTGACACAGCAAAGGATGTGTCAAAGCATAATCCTTTGACACAACAAAGGATTATGCTGTGTTTGGTAGTAATTGTCCATAACTACCAAATCTTCATATTGTATGTTGTTTTTTACCATATTGTTTTTCTACATTCCAACTTTTTTTTATGTTTTCTGATGTAACAAATTATTCTTAGCAGTTGTTTGATCAGAGAAGATGTCACTATTACATGTTAATCAACTATCCCATAGTAACAGAGCTATGCCATCAGATCAGACACAGTGAATATTCTGTTCTTTCATCTGTTCAGGTTCATTACTATGAGGATGGAAACGTTCAGCTGGTGAGCCACAAAGAGGTTCAGGAGTCCATGTCTGTTTCTGTAAGTACAACTGCAAACCTGTCTTACTCTAACTTTAATGGTGTGAGGAGCTGTCAGTGAATAAGTCCAGATTCTTACAGTGATGGGTTTTCTAATATGTAAACGTTTCCATGGGGATTCTTTTTTCACTTGCACAGTAGAGATGATAGCCAGTGTTCTTTAAAACCTAAATTTGTTCTAAAACAGATGATGAATGTGTTTTTGTTCTTTTAGAACGAGGCTTCAACTGCTAAGGAGTTTGTTAAGATCATGGAAGCTGCAGAGAATGACTATCAGGTATGTTAGTGGTGTGAAACTGACCTTTCACCCCTCTGTGGTATTCATATTCAGAACAGGTGACTGGAGTGAGCTGTCCAGAAAAATAAACACTTTATTGATCAGTGAATCCAACATAAGAAAACCACTCTTCAGTGTGGCATTGTCACTGCAGCAGGACAATTCAACCATTCTCAGTATAAAGCTTATAGAAAGGAAACTATTTGTATTCTGCCATTGTATTTCTGTACAATGGCAGAAATCTTTTAAGTTTTAGAGACAAGGTTACGGTGTGTTATCTGTTCACATTGTTCATTACGCTAAGCACAAGTGTTGTCCAAATGTTATGCAGAGCAAAAGCTTTAGATTTAGGTTCTGTTATCATGTTTTCATTTTAAATACTAAAATTCTGTGTAACAAAACTTCTCTCTCGCACACAGTGTGGCGTCACCCCATCTTCTATACCTCCTTAAACTTCTGGACTCTTATAAAATTAATTGATCACAGAAAGGCTCCTTAAGGAAGGGCCACAGTTCTAATAAATGACTGATTTGACAATATAGTGCAGGACAAGACATAAAACACGGTGGTTCTATTTTATTTTTATTTTTTTGCTGAAATCTTCACTAATTTAACTAACTTTTAGCTGTTTTGTGGAATATTGGCTTGACATTACTACGCATCTTTCTTTGTGAAAGGGTAAAGTTTTGAAATATTTTTAGTAATTTTCAGATCTTGGAGGAAAATTGAAATCAGCCAAAAACAATGATGGCAGATCTGAACTTTACAAAATCAGCCATCATAGTTCGTCTGCTTCCTAGATGTTAAACCCAGTTGGTACGGCTCAGTGCTTTGAAATGCGGTACTCTCTTCTCAATCTTATCAGAAAAAACTTTGTCAGGAATATGTTTTTAGGCTGAGGGAAAAAAAGAGGCAATATTGATTTAATTTTATGTTTATAAATCTGCATTGCCACACTCCTAGAAAATACTGATTCACATTTGTTGATAATTCATCCTTTAGGCTGGGAAAACAAATTATTTTATCTAAATTTGGCACATTGACTCTTCTTCCTGTATAATCATTTTATATTCACGTCCTCTTCCTGTCTTCTTTCAGACGGCCATTAACGAGAATTACCAGACCATGTCGGACACTACCTTCAAAGCCTTACGCCGCCAGCTTCCTGTGACACGCACCAAGATCGATTGGAACAAGATCCTGAGCTACAAGATTGGCAAGGAGATGCAAAATGCTTAAAAAGAAGAAGAAAAAAAACAGCAGAGAAGAAAACAGACAGATCCCCTTAACCCCTCACCCCCTCCCAAACAATGTTGCATGACTGGATAGTTGTATCGTCTTTGTACAAAAATTAGAGAAAACGGGCAAAGAAGGGTTTGGTCTCACAGCCAGAAGTTGTCCCATACATGACTACCTTTCTTTACATGCACTGTATTGTTGGATCCATGATGAGAAAAGTTTAGTATATTTGGGGAAAAATGAAAACTAAAATCTAGAGGAAATATTGGAAGACATAGGAAAAAAAAGAGCAAAAACTTGGATGCAAGAACAAAAACTGTATGACGTTTCATTACCACACATGCAATATCTGAGTGAGGCCACACCTTTTATTTTGACCTGATGAGAAAGGAATTGAATTTGCAGATGTGGTTAAAACAAATCATTTTTTGGGAGACTTTTTCTTTTTCTTTTATTTTTTTGTTTCTTTACGAAAGAACCCAGATATTACAGCTGAAATAAACGAGTCCTTTCACTTCACTGTTAATGTTCCGTGCATAAAGTGCATAAGGCAAAACAAAATAAACGGTTTTGTGTTCATTGGCACAATCAGCCAACATTGACAGACACTCAATGTTCTTGTCCCCTCATTTTGGTACTTTTCCTCACCGTCTGTCCTATATGTGAGATCTCAACTTCGCAGTGCTCCTAGCCTTTTTGACTTGACATCGTCTGAACTTTCACTCAGTGCAGAGTTTGGGCCACTTCAACAAGCTTAATTAACAAGACATGAGTCGCTCAATAATGTGCTTAATGTCCAATTTACAATAAAATAAAAAAAGCATCACTTTTTCTCCTCCAGTGCTTATTTTTTATTAAAAAAAGCAGAACCTGACTGTATTATATAAACGAGGCACACTGTAATATATTCCTGTATGAAACAGCCTGTCTGTCAGTTTGGTGATTTATTTCCATGAGATTAACTGTAATTCAGTCACAATTATGTTGCATTAAATGACAAATTTTCTATTTACTGACTCCCTCCTAATTTCTGAAAATATTTACTGTTACAGCCAAAATTCTTTGTTTTTGACTTCACATTACTCTGCAGTGCAGCGTGATTGTTAAATGTCACCCAGTTACTGTCATGAAGAGTTAATCTAACAGATGCCAGAGCTTGTTGTAGAACCGCTTCATAAACTGTACATTACTTCAGTTCATTAAAGTTTCTAATTCAATTCAGTTTATTTCTGTAGCGTCAATTTGCAACAAATGTCTCAAAGCACTTTACAAAAAGCAAGTCATTTCAATTCAGTCACCCATACATTCCAGTTATGCAGTTAATTATACAGATTAGATTAAAAAATGTCTAAGCAAACCCAGCAGATTTTATCGAGTGATTGACTGGTTGCATTCACTCCTTCTGGACTAGCATGTAGTTGCTTGCGTTGTCATTGACTTTACAGCAATCCCTCATACCGAGTATATATCCAGTGACAGTGGAGAGGAAAAACTTCTTTACAGGAAGAAACCTCCAGCAGAACCAGAACTTGGCTCAATACAAGTGACCATCTACCACGACTGACTGGGGGTTGAAAAGACGGAGTACAATGTACAAGAAGAAACTGATGAACTGATGTTGGATTATTTTTGATGTTCATGAAAGTAAGAACATAAAAGAAGAGGGAGAATGAGGAGACGGTGGCAGCTTTATCTCAGAAAAACTGAGAAAACCTAAAGTTAGCAGAGAAGAGGCTTACTCCTTGGGAATAAGATGTTCTTACAGTCTAATTGTCTATTAACTTTAACTTCTATCTGGTAAATTAAGTCTTGTGAAGAATGAATTTGATCTGGAGTCTTTTGGAGTTTCCCTGATCATTACATAAGACGACGCTGGTGAACGGGTTGGGTAATCCATGACTGAGAAAATTGGCAACAATCTTCTTTCTTTTCCATTTCAGAACGATCTTTTCACTGGATAGGCATTAGTTTGGAAATAGCCTCTGTGATGATTTCCAGATTGAAGGGCAGTAAATGTTTCCTCTCTAAGATCATTGTATGTTTAATAGACATATTCACACCTGAAGATTATCAGCTCTTGGCTGCTACTTTTGCTCTTAAACCCGATGTAGACAGTAGCTGTTTTTTTCCCCTTTGTTGAAAAGGTGGATAAATGATAGTTTTGAATCTGTTGTAGTTTTTATTAAATTGACATTGTATATTATTTAGAACCTGGTGAAAACCATATAATTTTTTAGTAAGTATCAAAATGTAAAGCTGTACATGACTGGAAAAACTCTATAATGATATGCAAAAAAAAAAAAAAAAAAAAAAAAAAAATATATATATATATATATATATATATATATATATATATATATATACACACACACACAAACAAGTAATCCTAAATGAATATAAGTGTGTCATTTATCTACAATGTTCAGTTTTTAAACTGTCACCTTCCTAAAATAATAAATCAAAAGTGATTTTGTTCTGGCCTAAATCATCTGTTGGCAAGAAGGAGGTGGTAATTTTGGCAAAGGAATCTTAGCATATTTAGCTAAATATGGCATAGGTCATTATTTTGAGGTGACAAAATATATTTTTAAAATATTTAGATCTGGAATTTTTAAAGGAAAGAAAATGCAGGAATAATGTCAGAATTATAAAATTCAAAAAGCGAGTCCAAAGTGACCTTTTAAAGAAATAATAATTATTATTCTAAATACATAAATAAATACAACAACAACAACAACAACAACTGTAAAATAGCGACATCTTGAGGCAGTGGGCGCTATTGGCTCAATGTGAGAGCCCCGCGGCTGTCTGGTAACTGTTAGCTGACGTTAGCAGTGTAGCTCACTTTGCAGACACGTATACACACAGTTTAGACACATGTTGGAGTTACGCTGGGAGAAATGCTAAGTCCGAATAAGGAATTCACCGGCTTTCCCACTCTCACGAATTAAGGTTAGCTCTCACACGCTGCTATTCTAATGTCTGTCCTATCAGAGCCATTCCCTTCGTTTTTCCTCGCTTTAGTGTAAGTTTTTACGCTTTCCAAACAGGAGGGAATTGATATTAGCTGTTAGCTAGCCGGGTAAGGTGAGGGGCGTCTTATTAGCCAGGTAAAAATTATATTTTCTCACGAGCGCAAAAAGGTGGATTGCATACGGGGGAAGTTTCCAGTATAAACTCTCTTTCTTGTCCGGTACTGTTAGCAAGCTCCAGGCAGCAGAGCTGTGTATTGTGTTAAATGGTCCCCGTCATGTTTCAGGGCAACACTCTGTTCACTGTCAAAAGTTGACTTATTATTTCGTCCACCTGTCTGTTTCCTCTTTTGAAAAGGAATGAACTCACGTTCAAGTAGCTTAAATGAAGCGCACGTTAGAATAAAGATTCCAGCTTTTCCACCTCTTGTCCCCTGTGGACTGGTCGGGTTTTATCTGGAAGTGCTGGTTCCAGCGTTGGCATGACTGGTCGCCTTGCTGTCACAGCAGCCGGAGATGGCTCTCCTGTGACCGTGTGCTGAGCATGGAAGAATGTGTTCCTTTAGAAAGCCAGCTGGCTGGAGCAGGAGAGCCCGCAAGCACAAATTGACTTCCCGCGGTGTTGAATTCTCTTTGTGTGAGTGAACGAATTGTTGACTTGAAATCATGAACAATTTCGGTTTTTGTAAGAGGTAAAATGTGGCGCTCGCTGTCTGCACTTAACCTTGTCACTTCCTGAAGGGATAATGGTGTTTCTTCTGCTGTTTTCTGAAACAGATCCGTGGAAGAGCCCAAACTTATTTAGAAAGGGTATAAATTATTTTCAACATGACATCACCTAGTAAATGTTAATTAAAGACAGATATTTTCTTTCTTCAAACCTGATACCTCGTTTACATAGTTTTACTATTTTTGAGAAGTACCTGTTTCACTACTAAAAAAAACTTGTTGGTTGAACGAAAATAATTTATTTAAATCTTAATTTTATATGAGAAGGTTTTCATCAGAAATTCTTAAAAGGCTAAAAAAAAAGAATAAAGCATAGGGTGACTTAGTGAAGGACATTCAACTTAAATATTGGAGGATTACTCTAGGGGTGCACAGATAACTAGATAGTCAGAAAGCTGCCATCGGTGTATTAATGACATTCAAATATGTTATTTGATGATCCACAATTATACCTTATTTACCCAACTCTCGATTCAGGAATTCTCAGAGGCTTGTTGTACGACTGATTGTTCCATCCTCAAAAAAGAACAATTCAGATAAAGCAACTAAAAGAAGCCTGTATGACTCTTAGAGTGCGTCAAAACATAAGTGGACTTTTTAGGGATTCATGATTTTCAGATCATTAAAAAAAATATGAGAAGCTAAAGAAAATAAAAAATCTGTTAAAATTATGTGTGCTTAATTATCTCATGGGTCCATAATGGAGTTTTGAATTGATTTTTGTCTTTTCATTAAGTTTTGTGCTTTTGCCTGTTCATATTGGACTAATAGTTGATGTGATTGTTTTTTAGGTCTATACTGAAACTCAGAAAACAATCATTTAGCTCTAATCAGTAGCAAAGATTTAAGCTTCATCAGTTTAACACAGTGAGGATGAATTAAAATCACAATTAAATCTGCTGAAACATGACTGTAGTATTTACCTTTGTGCTATGTGAATGGCAGACTCTGATAGACACCTTGAATTGAGCCAATCAGAAGAATCCAACTGATAGCCTTCTCTCACTTCCCTTTCCTCTGTGACATTGTTTCTGGTCGTTTCTTCCCTTTTGCTGGTTTATCAGAAGTGGAACTGCGTGGGATTCCCCTTGACAATGTTTAGGACTTTATCTAATCCCACAAATGTTTCATTTAAACTGGGATATTTTTTGTCTGCTGAGTAAATATTTTTAGTACTTTTTATAATAATAATAATAATAATAATAATATATATATATATATATATATATATATATATATATATATATATATATATATATATATATATATATATATATATATATCACACAGCCAGAGAGTTTAGGTGATAAATTGTTCCTGCGGAACACTGAAAATGAAGACAAAGTAGTTTCCCCTAACAAACCGTCACAATTGGTTACCAAGCAGAGATCAGGGATTTTCACTCAAAGCAGCTCTTTATTCCTTCTTGCAAGAGACAGAACAACAAGCAAACATGTCCAGTATGTGATGAGTCTGGTTTGCTGTAACTAGACAGAGAGTCACTATGTACTAATCACGAAGTTCCTCAGCAGGAGCCTGGGAACCCTGGTTTCTGACTCGGCAATGTAACGCTTCATTGGGCAGACCCAACCTTGAACATAGAGGAGTCTCATCTTTACCTTCTGTGGTTCCTCCTTTACTTCCACCAGGGTGAAAACACAATGAGGCTCACATGAACGTGAAGACATAAAGTAAACACCTTTTTTTGGGTTACAAACAATCAGAAGCAATTGTCTAAAATTCCACTAACAAGCACTTTTGTGACTACTGTATAAATACATTTTTCTTTCTTACCAGCTAGTAAATCTCCTGGATTAGCTGATTTTTTTTTTTTTTTCTGAACAACCATCAAGGATTTTCCGAGTGAGCTCGGTGACGCAACACACCCAGCCACAGCCCTGGTTCACCGCAAATCCAGAGCAGACTGGTCACAAGTCTTTATTTAGAAGCTGAGCAGCAGCAGCGTGCTGGTAATGTGATCTCAGCGAGAAATGCCTGCTCTACTGTACCTGCACAGCTTGGTCCAGGCACAAGTCTCTTCCCGTCTCCATTCATATCTACTGAGGACGGCCACATGCCTGAGCTCTCATCATTTCTTCCATTTTTTTTGCACATTTTTTTGAATCACCCACACAGGATTCTTCAAAGCTAACACTGACGCCGTCACAGCTGGCTGTGACCCACAGAGTTTGTGAAAGCTTGTGAAGCTAGCAAGCACTTGAGGTTGCTAAGGGTTACCTGAAGAACCCTCTGATGCTGAACTAAAATTATGATTCAAAATTCATCTCACTTAATCTGACCAGTTTTATTTTAAATAAGGTGAACTTATGACTATTTATTTTGTTAAATGGACCAGTTTTGGATATACACCTCAACCTAGCAGTGTTGAGTTAAAGGTGTGTGGGACGGGACAAGATTAGCTTTTAGATTTTACATAGAAATAGTAATGGTGCATTACATTTATAAGTTATGGAGAAATTTAATGTACAAAAAAATTCATTTTCATAATCTCTAAAAACAAGTTTTAAAGGATAAACTCTTTGTTTTTCCCCACTGACTGGAAATTTAAAGAAGCAAATGCATTATTTACATTTCGGATATTAGAATTTTTAGCATCAGTCAAATTAATTACACTTTAATTTTCAATTACACAAAAGAGACAATTACCATGGTTTATTAAAGTAGTAAATTATTAATTACTTACATTGTTTTCCCACCACATTCTTCAGACTGGAGAGAGACTGGATGTAAAACATCTATCCTGGTGGATAAAACATAACTTCTTACTAGACCTGTTTTCTCATTCATTGTTTGAAACATTTAATAATTCTATGGACTTAAAGTGATTCTTTATTTAACATTTATATTTAGTGGCAGCTAATCATTTATGATGTAAAAGCCTTTCTGAATTTGTAAGTCAGCAGTTGGGATGTGGCTGTCATGAGAGGCTGCCGCCTGCGTTCAGAGGCAGGTGGCTATTTCCCATCCGCGTCCTTTCTCCCTGCTTTGCATACAAACACGGTTTAATGGATGGTATTTCCAGTGGCCTGCATTTAAATGCAGTTAGTATTTGACTGCCTGCAAATATTTGAATCAATGCAAACTCTGTCATGAAATGAACAAGAATCTGTCGGATAACAGACGCAGCATGTTTCAAACGCTCTTCAGGCGTGTTCTTTTATTCATTTATTTCAACCAGGATTTTTTAATCAGTAATAGTTTACTGATATGTTTCTTTTTAATTACTCTACACTTTTACTGTACTCCTGCAACTCTACTGGATTGCTTTACTTAGTTTGACCCTTACATTATTTACTTACTGTAGTTTTATTGTAAGTGCAGTTTTTTCTTCTTTCTTTTACTTAGCAGTTTCAAATCTTGGCTTAAGATAAAACCAAGTCATCCATCAGGTCGCATTGTGGAAAATTCAAATCTCTCTGACCAGCAATCGCACCATTGCACTTCAATGCTGATTGATGGCAACAGACCAAAGCACAAAGACATCAATAATATTGATATTTGTCACTGTGATAGTGCACATATGACCAAGCACCTGCCACTGTACTCCAACATTAAGGACCATTGATTGTATTAGTATCCTAAAAAATAATCTCAGGTTATTTTTGAAATTATAGGCACTATACTACTTAGGCAGTAAACATATGTAGCGCATTAGGAGTTCAGCAGATACTTGCATGTGAAGCCGATATTATGTAACTCCACAAAGGTCAACTTTGACAAAGGCCAAAGTTGACAAAGGTCAGCTACAGCCTCCTTTTGCTCTGCCATTAAGGTTGCTAACCACCAACCAGGTTACATCTACATGCGTGCGTTAACAATAGTCACCCCATTGTTTCATCCAACTTAGTGACTTTATATAGTTATACTATATATGACTTTAAAATAGTTTATATATATATATATATATAAAGTATGTATATGTATAACTATTTTTAATATTACTTCAAAAATACAACTCACTATACCAGGAATATAATGGACAACTGTTCTCTCCTCCATCATGCTTTTTCTCAGCAAGCATCTCTTTATAAATGATAATTGGTCCTTAACAGGACCAAGAATCTGATAAGTAAAACAGAGTCAATGTTGCTAACTTTACAGTATTGAGCCCTGTACTGCATGGATCTCTGATCTCTTTACTGATCAGCTGTTGTGGCAATATTCTAGTCCGTCCTGCAGGTTCCTGGTCAGGCCTCCAATAATAAAACTGTCCGTCACCTTTTTATATTTCCTCTCGCAGAAGGATGGCCAGGCTCCTCTCCTGCTTATTTTTAGTTGCTTAGCAACCAGTGAAGGATGCTTTTTCGGGGTGGTACTTTATGATGGAAGTGGGGGCAGGGTGAGGGGTACATTGTTCAGGGATGAAATACTCCTGAATGCTGTCCTACGGAGGAAAAAGGAGGGGAAAGCTGCTCTTTGTAATACATTAATTTAAGGTGTGCATTGTGGCTTTTCTTTTTTAGCCTCATTCACATGGCAGCACTTACAGTTTTTAAGGATTTACATCCTGATTGTTAGAAATGAAAAAAGGCCCAGTCACCACTAAGCAAAGCCTGCGTGTATTTTGAAACATCCTTGCTTTACAAAGAGGGGTTGCTTTTAGACCTGTCGCAATAAGCAGTAAATCATTAAATCAATTAATCATGTAATAAATTAAAGCAAACTCAATAATTCCCTTTTGAATTATTTACGGTTTTTTGTTTTTCTCTTTTCTCCCTCTTTCTACCAAGGACTTGATGACAAACGTCCAGAAATATAGATAGAAACACGGCTAGTCTCTTAGCGTTATCTTTTAGCGATACTGCAGCTAGCATGTTTCATCCTCCAGCATTGCTTTTTTTCCTGTCAGCCTGCCTCATTGGGATGTTACCTCCAAGCAATGCTGTGTTTGGAGGTTATCAATTTTGATGCAAATTAGTGTCTTTGATTCATTTAATATTCTTTTGGATTATATCCGCTAACCTGGATGAAAATAAGTATATTTTTCAAATAGCTGGTTAGACTACTTATTATTTGGGGTTTACGTTGTTGAGGACTGTAACTGTATGTGTCAAATGAAATATATTTCTAATTTATTTGCTGCACGGTGAGAAAATTCTAGTTTCCCTCCTAACATAGTTAACCTGTGTTGGCCATCTTGTTACAGCTGATCTACAAAAACTACAATAAGAAGAGAACATTTGTTGCCATCCAAATACAGACTGCAGCATCCTAAGGGCCATCAGCGAGTAAATTAAATATAACACTGATCAAATATAACAATTTAAAGCTGCTGAGTTTTCATGTCTGAGTTTTCTATGCCACTGATTTTTCTTGACGTTAATGAAGTACAGGACTGGGACTCTACTGATAAGCATTAAAATTACCCCTCATTGGATCATCACTTCTTAGTCCTGTCATGATAACAAATTTTGCTGGACGATAAATTGTTCCAGAAGTTATTGCGATAAACAATCATTTCATTTTGAGATTTTGAGACCATTCTTTAGTAATATAATGATAATTATATAATAGTAAAATAATAATCCAAGAACATATTCTAAAAGATCAGTCAACTTGACATTCTAATGAACATTTAACACTGGAACTGGAAGACATTTTAAATATCCAAACTAAATAAACCAAACAACAAATAAAATGAATTTTGAAGTATTTGTACGCAAAGTTGACCTTAAAAAAAAGGTTTAGTTGAGACCAAAGCACCAGACTGACGACTTTTATCACCCAATTTTTGGTAGAAAGAAAGAAAAAAAGATAAATAAATCATGCCAATGGAAATTATTGACGTTTTAATTTATTATACAATTAATTCATTTATTGATTATTGTGACAGGCCTACTTGTTATTATAGATATAATGCATATAATGCAATTATTTCTAATATATTAGTAAATTTTTTTGAAAAGCAATATTTCGGGCCTGAGAAGTTAATACAAGCTAAGTTAGCCGGGTTATGTCTTAATAGGAAGTCACTAGCAGACACGATTACGTTTTTGTTTTTTTTAAAGTACCGAATATTTTTTTAAAACACTTTGAAAAGAGAACAGTGATAAAAGCCTAACTTTTCCTGACTGCTCATATTTCCAACGGCTGACTTTGTATTTCTTGCAGTACACTCCTTCCAATAGCCTCTGTTCATCCAACACATTTCAAGAATCTTATTGGATGGAGCTTAGATCTTCAGAATGATGGAAGTGTATGGGTTTTCAAGTTTTAACTTTTAAAAACTCTGATAAGCCTTAATACAGGAAGTAAACCCATTTTTGTCTTATGTTCAAGTGACAGAAAAAGCAGAAGGAGGTATGATTTCAAAAGTAAAAATGACTAAATCTTGCACACTTTTGAGTCAACATTGGGAAGAATGATATATTGTTTGTAAATTATATTCTTAATTTTATATATGCGTCCATGAAAAGAAAAATATTTATTTTGTAATTATTGAGAAAGGGGCAGGTTTTTATAAGGTTTTTCTTCTTCCTGCTCCCTTTCTCTCATGTAGATGAAGTGTTACAAAACAATGTTTTTGTACATTGGTGATGAGTGAATAAACTTTTGATTTGTTGATTAGAATCACAGATGATCTATTTATCAAATCAAATCTCAGTTTCTTCACAGTATCGTACAGCTGTGACTTTCTCAAACTGGAAAATCCTCAACGTCAAATACAAAGATAAAAAAAATCCTAATATTCTTATTATAAATGATTTTCTTTAGTTTGGTACATGCATTAAGTTTAGCTGGTATCATTTCCACTTCTATATAATGTCTAACATGATGCGCTTTGTGTTTCTGCCTCAGGAACAATTTGTTCACTTGCTGCCATAAATCCCACCCACAGCTATGTTTCATTGGAACAAGATAATCACTGTTTTCAACTTCATGTTCCAAATGTTACAATGGGCTGCTTGACACACAGTGGACGTAAAAATAAAATTAAAAAAGTGGACTACTTTATACTGAAAACTAAAATGGAACATCAGATGTGCAGCAAGAATACATGAGGGGTCTCCAGTTTGTTCCTGACGGACAAAGACATGAAGAGAAAATGAGCAGGAGGGTGTAAGTGACAAAAGAGCTGAAACCTCCATCCACACATGCTTCTGTCTTCAGCAGCTGAGCTAATCTAAATACTTTAACTCATTCACAGTCGGGGCCTGGAAAACACCCTCCCAGTGAACGTCTATTTATTTAGCAGGCTGTTGTACATCTCACCACTGCACCAGATCAGCTTGTCCCACTGCTGCACATGTGCATTAGCACAGGTGCATTTGAATTAGCTTATTAATTCAAATAAGCTAATTCAAATACAGTTTTTATTCAGGCATCAATGAAAAACCAAAAAGAAAAAAACCCAGCAGTTATATTCAGTGGTTTCACCACAAGCAATTAAGTTTCAGTTTGTCTGTAAAGGCGTGGGAAAGCCTGAACTAGATGAGATGCATTGATGTAGAGTTTGAGCATTGAACTTCATAGAGATGCTCTAACCAAAGATGTCTGATTTAAAAAAATTAAACAAACACTTCTTTTTCTATTTTTGGATAAATTAAAAACTGGACTGTCCCAACAGCAATTGGAGTAAAATGAATAATTATTCCTCAAAGAAAAACAAAATATAGACCTGACTTGAGCCTGTCGCAATAAGTAACTAATCTTTTAATAAATTAAAATGAGCTCAATTATTTCCATTCTGATAATTAGTATTTTTTGAATTGAAATATTGTTTACAGACATCACGATTAATTTTCTTATGGTCTCGATTGTGTTTTTTATTTCCAGTAAATAGAGTTCTTACTAAATTAAAGCTTATGCCATTATCAACTTATTACTTGAAAATGATCTCAAAACAACATCGTTTATCACAATTATTACTGTGATAATAGGGGGAATGTAAGGACATTCCCCCTATTGGGCTAAGTGTTGTTTATTTTAAATAAGGTTTTATTATGCAACAGTGACAGTGAGGATGGTTTAAGCTAGGTTTATAGTTGACCCACTGAACTGAGTGCAAGAGTGTGTGCACCAATTGTGCCTTCTCTACACCTCCTCATGGTAATTTGAAAATAATACCATGAGGCTATTATTTCCAAATTATGACGCCTGCTGCACATGCACCTCCAAATTTTTGTAACTTTTAGTATTTTTTTTAACACAGAAACTTGGTGGGCCGCTGGTGGACTTCAGTAGTGCCTCTACCATGGGGCTTCAGTGGAAACCCTGGTGGGCCAACAGTTTGACTTGGGCCTTTGCATGCTGGGCCCTTCCCTCCTCTTTTTGTTGCCTGAACTCCTCCACCAAAGAGTTTCTGATAAGGCCTCTTCCTGAATCCTGGATTTTTAGCTTCACCAGTTAAGTCTTATCAAGCGACAAATTGTATATTTGTGTGTGTTGTGTAAAGTCAAAAATGTCCAGTACCCAACTGATATGGCCAACAGACCTTCCCATAGTCCCCTTTGTTGCTCTTGCTTACATTGATGGAAGGAATGCTAAATCACTCGTCTTTCTCTCACACCTTTCCTCTCAGGTCCTCATTTCTTCGTAGGTCCTCCCTTTTTCATTTTCTCCCCTCCTCCCTCCCTCTCTGTCCAGTAGCAGTCGTCAGTTGTCTTTTTACAGCTCTCCCCCCCTCCCCATCCTGATGTCACTCCGTTCGTGTATGGCTATTGTCTTATAGCAGCTGCAGCAATAGCAGTTCCTCTCCAGATTTTTAGTTTGTCAACCCCCCTTGCCTTTTCCTTCCCCCTCTCTCTCTCTGTCTTCATTAGTGGATTCTACAGTGGGATGAGAAGTGAGGGAGTGACAGAGTGAAGAAGATGAAAAGGAGGATACAGACTGCAGAAAGCAGAGAGATGCAGTAGCTAGCCACAACCTCCCCGTACTCCTGGTTTGGATGGGAACGCTTTTCTATCACTGCAAAGGACTTCTGTTGATTTTTAAAAATTTTTAAGTGATTTTTTTTTCTGCTTTGAGGAACAGTTGTCCTGAAAAGCTCTCGTAGTTGGCGGTTGGACTTGCTGAACGTCCGTGATCTGAGTGGAGGGTTTTTTAACGGATAGCCGTGCCGGGGCATCTGGCCGTCTGGGAGGCAGCGACGGCCGGCTGGCTGCATTGTGTTGCTTTGATGACCCCCGCTGTGTAGCTGCCTGCTCATCAACCCCATCTCTCTCTCTCTCTCTTCCTTTCACCCTCCCCACCCCCACCCTCCACCCAATCCCGACCCCTTCTCTCTCCTCTTTCCTCCTTCTCCTCCTCCTCCACCTCCTCCTATCTTTCCATCACAGCTCCTGGCCCAGCCATGTTCGGCACAGAGTCATCATGTAAGTATTACCATCATCCTCCCATCTCTCTGTGTTTTTGTATTCAACAGCATGAGCATGTCTTCTTTAAGGGAAGATGGTTGAGGGAAGAAGGAAATTGCTAGATTTCCTCCATCTCTCCTTTGTTTTCTCTGTTGTTTTTTTTTTTTTTGTGGATGTTTTTGCCTCCATGGTTGCTGGTGGTAGACTGCATGGGGAGAAATGTGGGATCTACCATTTTAGCACAGAGGGTCAGCATCACAAGCTAGCAGGTCTTACTGAGCTTAATGCTTTTCCTGTCTTCTCTCACTCCCAAGTATGTTTGATTTGTTGGTGTGTGTGTACGGAATCATCTCCTCTCATTAAACGTGTTTAGAAATCTGGAGCGTTGACATTTGGAATGAATGCCAGTGCCTCACTTTTCTGTGAGCACATCGGAAGATGGATGCTTGTGCTAATATCGCATCATTCCCAGAAGCAGAGGGATCCTCTGTCGCTTTCCAGTTCAGTCAGATTGTCGTGCAGTTCCGTTATCATCACATTTCCAGCTTCAAATACTTATGGATGTTATGTAGCACCTTACTGCTGTGAACTTATGCTTTGTATTTATTTGAGGAGGGGCTAGGAAGCCGCTTCCCTTGACCTCCATCAGCTACGTTTGTGTTGAGCTGATGCCTTCAGACAAAGCTTCTTTCCTTTGCTCCAGCTCACGTTGAATTCTTGTATTCTGATCAATGCCGCAGTGGCTCACCCCACTACCTGCTCAGTGTTTCGAGGAAGTCGGGGGTTGATGTAACTGATTGTGTCATGGAGGCATAGTCGGAGCCAAAAGAAACTTGTATGTGGAAGTCAGAGCAGAGGCAGCAAGTAACTCGGCAACAGCGTTCACCAAAAATCTGTCAGTGAATCACTCAAAACTCTGGACTGTAATCTTTGTGATGGATGATACCGTTAGTGTTTAGAAAGTACGGATTTTTATTGACCAAAGACTTGATCTGGGTTGATCAAGTGTTTGTGTGTAGACACACTGCTTTGTTTTCAGCTTTTAGGTTTAATGTGTGGTTATTAAAAAGGACTATGAGTAGCAACTAGTTACATTTACTTCTTTAACTTTTTTTTTCTACTGGAGTAATATCATGAAGGATCGATACTCCTGAGTAAAACTTCTGGCTACTCCACTCACCTGGACTTATGTCACTGAATGAAAAGAACCAGCATGCTTTAACCAAAAGTGCAGTGGACACAGACACACACATCTGGTGAGACGTCTGGTTTGTAAATAAGTTTAATTGTTCTGATGTTTTTTTTATCTGCTGATCCTGCTGTGGCATTTGGAGGTCAAGTGAACATACAGGAAACTGTAGATATTGTCGTTGGATGTACTTTTCACTGTTCTAACATATATACGTTACCTACCTCAAAGGTTTCATGTGGCAAACTGAGATGTGGAAATGTTTACTCTGCATGAGTTTGCTATTTTTTAGTGATTTTATTTATTTGTACTTATCTTTATTTTTATTATTCTGACTACCGGAATGCACAAAGTTAATAATTTCATGTTTTGTCTATGATTACAAAATTTTCATAGATTAAATCAGATTAAACAATACTACTCAAGTACTTTAGCCTTCATACCAAATACCTTTTATTCTTACTTACGTGGTTTTTCAGATTGCTACTTTTTACTTCCACTTGAGTAAAATTTGTTGTAGTAGTTCTACTCTTACTTAAAACATAAAACATATAAATGTTTGAGTACTCTACCCACTTCTGGCACCAACATACGGTGTGTATGTTGGGAAGAGACTTTTCCATGTTAACATCTATCAGTAGGTGTAGTTTATTAATCCAAGTCTATTTCTTTTCAGCAAAGTAATAAGAAATGTATATTTACGCATGCGCACACACACACACACACACACACGAATATTTTATATATATATATATATATATATATATATATATATATATATATATATATATATATATATATTTTTTTTTTAACACTCTAGTCAATAGTGTAGATTGCTATGTTCATTAAAAGTCACTTATTTTTGAACATGTAGATACCTACACTTGGGCTGGTATCTTTATGTTTCGTCATAAATAAATTCATACAAAACTTTTAATGTGACATAATAAACCTCAAAATATAAATGCAACAGTAACTGCATAACTTTATTGACAGTAATATGACAGGAAGTGAGGAAAAGACTTGCAACATAGGAACTGAGGATGGGACTTGAAGCCTCTCTGCGCCACCTCTGGAATAAAATCAAAGAAAATCTTCAAAGCTTTGGAAATTAGCTTGTCAACAATATGTAAGGAAAACCTTTTCTTTGTGGATGTGTGTTTCCATTTTTCTTTAGAAACAAAGAAACAGAAAATATTGTGTTTTAATATGAATAATTCATTCGTGTTTCCATTTTTTAAATCAGGATAAAGTTCTTTCTGGTTAATTATGGACACTTTTTCATGTAATGCTGGAGGATTTGTCCTCACTTTTCTTCAGGCTGTAAGTTTTGCACATCTTCCTTACAGTTCCAACAAAGCTTTCCCGGCATGTTTAGGTCTAGACATTTGTTGAGCTTTTTGTGCAGCTCAACTTTTTTCCTTGTTCTTTTTTGCATTTTTATGTACATATAGGTTAGTCTCAATAAGCAGTAGATCAATCATCAAGTAACTCCTCCCTTTCTTGCTGTTCTAAAAAAATTATAATATTATCGTTTATCGCAATAATTTCTGGGACAATTTATCCTTCAGCAAAATTTGTCATTTGGTAACCTTGTCTGTGTGTGTGTTTGTATCAGCAGTTCTGCTGTTTGGCTTAAGTTCATTGTTATTTTGGGTTTGACTACTTGTTGGTGTGTGTCAAATAAACAAATAGCTTGATAGAGTAATGAATGTTCTTATTTTTTATGTCTTGGATTCAGCACATAAATTATCTATCAAACCATTTTTATTTCTGATTGTGCCTAATTTTGGCAGGACTCTTCACACAGAGAGCATATTTGGCTAAAGGACAAGATTTTCCCCAGATGTATTAATGTTTATAGATGGACCAAGTCACACTACTTTTAGAATTCCCAGTTATTGTCGTGGGATTATGAGAGTATTCTCTTCATTCTCCTGTGTTACCATACTTGTATCCCAATACTTGTAAATTAGCCCTGATCATGTGACTCTCTTGGCTGTATGGTTAAAAAAAAAAGTTTTATTGTGAATACTGTTAACAGAGGCATTCAGGGGCTTAGAAAATGCTCTGAAACCATAGTTGAAGGTTTTTGTATATGGGCACCCTATGCACATGAGGCCCCAGATCCTGTTGTTACACAATAATCTAAATCATTAGCTCTCCAACATCATTCATAACAATTGTCCTTAAGGGGCAGTATTATGTAAAATGGACTTTTTAAAGACGAGTAAAGACAATTTCTCTCCCATGGGAGAAATGTGTCTTAGAAGAGGGGACAAGGCTGCAGTACAACAAAGACAAAACAATACTACAGAGTAGTATTTTTAACTTTACATCATGTTAGTAGTGATAATAATAATAATAATAATCACTCATCAAAAGCATAGCTGGAGTATTGTCTTGATTTTTTTCATGCATGTTTGAGAAATCCTCAAATCTCCATGGCAACCATTCAGCTGTGCAAAACACCTGGATCAGGAGAGCAATAACATATATTAGTATGTTTTCAGAGTTCATGGTCTGACCACAGCTGGTGAAACTTCTCGGAGACATCAGACATTAAAACAGTTTTTAAAAAAAATCAACGAGACACATGAGAAGTTAAACCCAGAATGGAAGGTTCTGATATAAAACTATTCATCCCCATATCAGAATTTTGTTTAAAGCAATCTTTAAATTTACCTCCTGGGAGCTAGAGTTTCTGAGCTTCCTCCTCACAGATCAGCCATCCCCATGACTCCCCCACTCAGCTCCTTCAGACTAGCCAGCAGCAATAAGCAAACACCTGGTGGAACGGTGCATCTGATTAGCTCATTATACCTGTCAGTGCAACACTGAAAAAAACGTTATTTAAGCATAAATAGAGGAAACACACACACATGAACCCAGCAGACTAACATTTTGTAAAACTTCTGTCTTTACCTACTGTTTACCAGTGAAGATGTACTTTCCGTTAGCTTTTCTACAGAGGTACGAAAGATTTCTGTTACCTGATGTTGTGGGTTTGATGTGTTATGTGTTTTTATTTATCTGATAAAGATGATAACATATTTTAGATTTCTAAGGACATTTTTATGTCCTACATTGTAAAACCTTTTGATGTATAAGGGTGTATGTATTTATTTTACCGTATTTCATTCTGAGAAATTCTCCTGACAGCCACATAATTATTTCATAGAAGGAAAGGATAAATTTCTCTTGGGTTTAGTATAAATTAGAATAAAAACTTTTCAAATTCAAAAATACTTTTTTGATCCCAAAGTAAAATAAAATAAAATAAATTCATGTTCTTACAATTCAAATATTATATTGCACTGTTATAATTAGAGATGTGCCGATCAGGTTTTTTCCTGCCGATACCGATACCGATCACCCATGATGGCCGATACACCGATACCGATCACCGATACCGATCACATAATTATTATTTATTTATTTTTTATCATAAACACTACCGGTTACATTATGTGGAAAAAGGAACCATGAATTCACCTTAATTTAGACAAAAACTTGTTTTTAATAACTTCTTCCAAGAAGAAAACTAAACAAAACAGGCATTGTGCAAATTGTACTGCTATTGGTAGTGCTATCTTTAACAAACTGAAAACATATGAAGGCATAAAACCTCTCAACATTGCCAAAAAGTTCAAGTATAAAACTTAACATTAAAAGGCAAATACAGGATCCATTACAATAAACAACCCAGAGTTACTGAATGAAAACTTCCTGTTAGCATGGCGGCTAGCTGATTACTGCTAGCTCTGATTGGCTGTTTCTGACTGAGCGGAGTAATTATGCAGGACAGGGAGGAGATCGATTATTTTTTCAGAGATTATTTGTCTCATGTTAGGACAGCGGAAGTTTTAATATGTAGGTAAAATGTATTTTTTTAAGTTAGATGCTGCAGCTTTAAGCAGAGGTTCGGTGTGAGAGTCACTACCAGGTGGAGCAGAAGCGGCGCCTAGTCTGTGAAATATTGCTATCTGTAGCGTAGCAGGGGTTCAACAGCGAGAGCAGAACCAGCGTCTTACATCGCAGCTCGAAGACTTAAATAATTTTGCGGGTTATTTGTTTAGCTTTCTGACCGTCATGCTAATCCGGGTGAGTGTTTGTAGCTGTGCGCTGCTTTACCTGCTATCTGATCCTCCGTATGTCTTTTTTTACTGCAGTGAGCCTCGATGTAGCCAAACTCCGTCAAGTATCTCATTGTTTTTTTGTCGTATTAGCTTCGTTGTGTTGATGCATTTTGACGTGCTTCAATTTTCCGCAGCAACAGGCAGCAAACTTCCCCATTCACTCAGTGCGTTATAGTTACACATCGCTTAAGATTTGTTGTTGCGCGTTTGCGCAGAGTGAAGGAAAGAGGAGACCAGCTGCACAGGCAGGCTGGGAAATGAGAAGCAGGTGATCGGTATCGGTAAAAGAGACAATGATCGCCGATCACCGATCATGCACTTTTTCACAAAAATCGCCCGATTATGATCGGTGACCGATCGATCGGCACACCTCTAGTTATAATATATTGTTCAATTATTAGTATATTACTTATATGATATTTTTTTATTTTTATAGCATTACATGTTTTTATGCAATAACGGTGCAGATCAGTGGCTGGGAAAATATCTTGTTTACAGGAACTGATTTTATTTCAAACTTGAACTCTTGGTGGCTCAGCCGATTAGCGCCAAGGAAAATAATTGGCAGATCTAGATTGGCCACTATTGGCAGCCAATAGTGTCTCCAATAGCTTTGTGATTAAATATTTCTTTCAAATATTTTAGATATGCTTTACAAAAAATAGGCGAATAGGGGCATTTCCACAAAGAATTTGGGGTCATGCTTCACAGACAAATTTCCAACAAATACTACATTATGAGGACCTACATCTTGTTATGTCAGAGGCCCATAAGAGGAAGTACTGTTTTTGAGTTAAGGGTTGGGTTTGAATTGAGTGAATGTACTTCAGTCAATGGAAGATGGCTGTTGAAAGAAAACTTGTTCATTAAAAAAAAATTAACTGAACAAACACAGAAGCTAGCTTCCAGAGCAAAGAATTATAAATCAAGACATTTCAAGCGGAAACTCAATGAAAACTTCAAGAGTAAACCCGAAAGTTGACTGAGCTTGGCTGCAAAAGACCAGGGAGCGGGGATAGCATGCTAGGAACCAAGTAGCTGATTACTGAAGCAGGAAAGTACTGAGGGAATGAATGACTGATAAATCCACTCTGAACGAGAGAAACAAAGTCACAGAAACCAGGAAAGTCTACAAACCAGCAACACAAGCAACAGAAACATTCAAGATAGCAACTAAAAGTTAGAAAACAGGAACATAAAATCAGGAAGTCACTATAACACAGAACTTAAGTTTCAAGATCTATGGAGGAAAAAAAACAACTATAGATAACAACTTTGACCAGAACATAAATACAGAACACAAACATGAGAATGAGCTAAATAAGGAACACAACTTATTTGTGCCAAAATTCTTTTATCCTTTGAACATAGTTCTAGTTTTGTTTTTGTGCAGCCGTTCATTCTTATAACACCCTTTATAAGGTCTTTATTTTAGCTCCTGCTTTTGAGTAGAATCTTTTAAGCATAATAGTCCATAAATTCTGCAAAACAGCACATTATTCTTTCTAGATGCTGCTTAGTCCTTTTGTTCTCCTAGTGACTTTAATTATAAACACCTCATGATAGTGAAAATAACTCAGGTTGTCAGGACAAAACCATGTTTGTATCCCCCCCACACGGTTTTTTAAATTAAAATCCATTAGCAAATAAGTTTTGCTTGTTCACTGGATACACTGAAATGCAACTATGAAACTAGAAAGCACCAATAAATCCATTTGACTACAGACCCACTGAATAAATTTAGAATATTATTTAGTTGATTCATTTTAGTAATTCAATTCACCAACTGAAACACATTATATAGATTAATTCCACACAGAAACCTTTATTTCTGTTAATTATGATGGTTTTTAGGTTATTTTTAAAATGAACTTTTAATCTGACAAAGTTCGTGGTGTAACATATGTTCTAAATTATTGAATATTACTTTTTTAAATGTAAATATACTGATATGTCTCGATTCTCATGAAACCAACGGTTAAAGCAGTATGCAGTATCAATCTGCACCAAAGCTTCTTTTTTTCGGGGGCCTAACTAATATTCACTTTCCTCCAACTTCACTTTCATTTCTTATCCATGCATAAAGAAGCAGAGTAGAGTTTATATTACAGACTCTTTCATTTTAATATATTAAATGTGACATATGAGCAGCAAAGCATCCTAACTAAAATGAACAAAAGAAAACAATAATTGGAAAATAAATCATTTTAGATTTATTGGAGGCTGTAACTCAAACAGGAATTAGTTAACCTGGAAGGAAGCATGAGACTATTCTTTTCTTTCTTTATTTGACTTTATTGAAGACAAATTCAGGTAGATGGCCTTCAATCAGCAATAATGAAATGTATTTACGGTTATTTAAGTTAACATACTACATACCAAGTTCATTTAATTATTTGTTAGGATTTATTTGCAAGAAAATGTAAGTTGTTTAAATTTATTTATAAATAAAGAATAGGTTTGAACACATTTAAAAATGTTAACACAATTGAGATGTATATAATATAATATAATATAATATAATATAATATAATATAATATAATATAATATAAAATACACAAAAGTTCTGGGCAGAACTTTGTATTGGTGCATTGATGGTACACCTGTAAATCTGATGCCCAAGTGACATCCTCGAACAATGACGTCGGACGACCAAGCTGCTTCTCTCCTACTGGAGGTTAATGATTAATAATTTTTGCTTCACAAAATGAACTGGTGGGATGGTGCAAAACACTATTGTTGTGTTCAAGTTGTGCTAAAAGCAGTTAGCCCATCAGCGAAACTATTCAAACCTAAAATAGTACCTCAGTGCTAAACATGTTGCAGCAGCACAGATGTCCCCAATGTCAATGTTGGCATCCACAGTCCACATTTTTAAAGAAGATCCTGAAACACTTAAAAGCTCAATGGGTATAGTATCACTTTGCACCAATCTGATGGTTGAATAACCGAATTATCAAATTAAAAACAACAAATATATTTGTTTAAAAATTTTAATTGAGTCTCACCATTTTTCAGTAATTATCAACAGTCTTTACTTTTGCTACAACTTTGCTTCCATCGTCCATTATTAGCACATTTATATCCAATAGTCCTACAATGCGCCACATTTTCTTTCACCAGTGGTATTTCTCAAGGTGATCAGAGATTTATTATTCTTCTCTGTTTGTGTGAGGCTGAGTCACACAAGTGTTTCAGGTCTATTAAAAAAAAAGCTTCCTTTTCTTCAGCATTTAGCTGTCCCTTGATACTTAGCTTCTTGGTATTTGCTTATTTGTTTTTATTTCCTCCTAGGCTTGTCTTTTCCTTTTTGGCTTTCACCCTAACTGGGTGCTTATAGTGTTTTTTGTTTTAGAGCTAGATGATATTTTCTCAGTTCCCAGCCAAGATCACATCACATCAGTGCTAAGCTGTTAATGGGCTTTGAATGGAAGGAACTCCTGAGTCAGTCTTGCGTTTGTTTGCTCCTTTGCTGGTGCTCAAAGGAAAGCTAAGATGCTTACTGAAGATGGCCATTTGATCGAAGCTTTCTGACGGCAACCAGCTGTCTCAGTTGCTGGGGTAACCCCTGTAAGAACTGCAAAACGCCAGAGCGATCAGGTTTCTGTGGTAACTGCTGACTTCTGCTATTTTTGTCCCTTTAGCTCTTGTAGAGCTGAAGGTTAAGTAAGCCTAAAACTTGGATGTTGATGAGAGGTTTTTGGTAAAACCCTGTCTTTTATGCATTTTCAACATATTTCTTGGATCACATTCTGATACAATGGCTTGTGTCATTTTTATCAGCATGAGGGTTTTAGTCTGTTACCGATTCAAACGCTGCTTTTTCCCCTTTATTTGCTTACAGTTATTAGTACTTTAATACTGATTCATTTGAACATACAGTTCTTTTTTCTGGGGCGTTGATTATGCAACATACAATTTTAATTAAGAAAGATGAATGTAGATTTACACAAGTTTCAAAGTCTTCAGCATCCGCTTTAAATACCAGTCAACTGAACAGACACTTGTACATCTTTTCTGTGTTGTTGTTAAACTTTGACTCCTAAAATAATCACTAGCACATATAGGAACAACCCATAGATCAACCTTCAAACCTGCCATGAACTGTATACTGGTAGTGGTGGTGGTATCATGATGTGGGCCTATTTCTGCTGTATGAAGCATTTAAATCTAAGGTGAAATTGTTACAACTTTGACACTATTGGGGTTTCCTACTGGATAGCAATCCCAAAAACACATCAAAACTGGTTCTGGAATAGATACGACAGATGGATTTGAACCCTTTCTGTATGAAAACCTTTCTGTTCATGAGAAATTAATTTTTTCCTATATTTTATTATTTTCATTTTTTTCTACTCATCAACGCAAGTGGTTCCTGTTTTGTTATATTTTATAAATATGTCTTAAGTTTAAGTGTTTAATAGAGGTGATACAATATAATGTTAATATTTAACTATTTTTTAAATTCAGCGTATGAAGAATTTAGCCTTTCATGTCATGTCAGCCTTCCGTGTCATGTCTTGACACAAGAGAAAACTCAGACTTTTGAGCAAAGGGCTGCATATTAATTCATTGTTATCCCATCAACAAGAGCAGTCAGCTTTAGGTTATCTCATTAATCAAAAAGTTGCATTTCTACCTCAGACAGTAGAAAAAAAAAAGAGGCATGTGCGTGTATGCAAAGATCTTGATGCAAGTGTAAGCAATATGGCGACAAAGCTCTTATTCTGTAACCCTGCATCGGCGGTCCAGACAGATCTGAATCGGTCTGTATATTTGTGTTGGGTCTGAGGACTAAGAAAAAAAAAAAATATTTATTGAAATTTTGGTTGCAAGAGGAATCTTCTGTAGGCGTGAAATCTGAAGCCGTTTCTAGGTTGTCATGGTTACCCCCACAGGAGGGTCGACTAAGATGCACCCCACCCCTGCCCCGCTTCATTAAAATCCACGTTATTGATTGGCCAGACGGGTAGCTACACGCCACCCCCCACTGTATGGTTTTTGTGGGGTTACCGGGGGATAGAGCGGGACAGAACCAGCTTCCACTTGAATGGGCCTCCTGTCACACACACACATGCAGCGGCCAAGCTCGGGGAAGCCAAGGTACACCAGGCTGGGGGCTCCCTCTAACTAACATGTCCCCTGAATGCCTGGTGTCTAGACGTTTCTTCATAGTGGAATGGAGGGTAAGTGATGTGGCTGAATTTGGTCTGCAGCTGGCACGCTGTGTATGGTGAGGAATTCTCGGGCGCTTGTGTTTGTGATGTTCACCCTTGAAATGGCCTTTTCATGCTGTACAGCAGGTGCTTCTGTACATTGAGCATTGATATTCATGAAGCGAGGGGTTTGCTCAGTGTGTAGGTGACGGCCCGCTGATTCACTGTGTTTGTGTGTGTGTGTGGATGTGACTGAGTTTAGTGCCCGTGTGTGAGGGATATACCAGCTGTTGCAGATATCTCTGTTTACATTGCGGCTTGTTGAGCAGGCCGAGAATAAACCTTGTATTTATCTGCTGTTGCCGTGTAATTAGATGTTTTTCTTTGTTCTCTGTGGTCACAGAAAATAATTACAAATAGGAGCTATTGCGACTTGATAAAACAAAAGCCTTAAACAACCTACAGCTTCCCCTGAATAAAAAAAAATTGATTGATAAACTAATCAATTCATTGATTTAAAAATATAAAATTCTGTTATTTAATTCCCCAAAACAGCAGATATCAGCCAGAAGAAACTTTTTCAATAAAACCTTGATGTTGAGATGGAAATACCTAATTTTATTTTGATAGATGTAGATGGATAAATCAGCATATTGGATGGCACTGTCATATAACAAAAATAAAATTGTAATCATTACCTATGTTTACATGAGTAAAATTCCTTCATCACATTGAGGATTAAATAATCCAAATGTATGATTTATACATTTGGACATTTGGACACAAATGAATTAATCCGATCATGACACGGGGCTTTGTGTGTCTATAATCCTGCTGGAGTCATTTGCTTTGTAGAACCACTTTTTACTGTAATTAGATCTACAAATGGTTGGGGATATGTCTCTATCAGCTTTTCACAATGGGACACAGAATGTGGCTAGTAGTTCTTGGTGAAAACAGCTCAAGTTTAGCCAGACTTGGATGGAGAGCTTGTTTGAGCATCAATGATCGAGTAGCACAACAAGCTGATGATGCAACAAACTTTCAGGGAGGACTGGGTTAGGGTTAGCTATAGTGCTACTTCTAGATGAAGTACTGCTTTTTCCACACCTGTTACAAATGAATGGCTTACCATGGCCAAGTCTCTGAGCTCTGAACATCTGGTACTAAAAGCTGCTCCAGATAGTTTGCAGTTCTGGTATATGACAGAACTGGAGGATTATGGCTTTCTGGTCACTTCAGGTTTGATTGTTCCCGTGTCTTTGGTGTCTCTTGTTCTCAACACATTTCCTGTGACCCTGTTGACTATTTTCAACAAAACGTTTGATGGTTCTGTAATCAATATCAAGGGTCCTGCACCATCTTAAAGACTTGTGGTTATTTTTTTTATTTTTCAGAGTCGGTTAAATCTCTGTTTTTGGCCCAGTTTACTTAAAGAAAAAAAAGCTGGCTAATAATTATGCACATTTCATAATAATTATGAAATAGGGCATTGACCTCTTTAGGCCACATCCTCCCTCATTACACAGAAACACACCACCTGCTACTCTTAAACCCATTAAGCATTCAAGTTTATCCAGCTTGGAGTTAAAAATTATACCTAAAAATGATGATGTGCTCAAAAAACTTCATTGTGTAATTATTGTGCACACACTGTGGTTGGGTAATAATACTCTGTATCATTATCAGTCTGCCTTTGCAGCAATCCGTATGCAGCAGGTGCTCTGACTGTGGGTGTGTGTTCTTGTAGACCTTCAGCTTTTGTCTGAAGGGAACTCTCCAGAGTGTTCTCTTCAGGTGTATGTTTCTGGAATAAATGGGGCTGCTTGAAGTTTGCAGTTCAGTGGGGTTTGTTTTGGTCAAGATGCTAGTTCTGAATGGAAGTCCAGGGTTAGATTTCATACCTTAAAGTAAACTGTTCTTTTTTTCTCTCCTTTTTTATATTTCAGTTTTCAAAAACAATCTAAACAGAAGATACCACCTTAAAGCAATCCTGGTGATGGTGATAAGCTGATGTATTAAGCAGATAAAATATTTTCATCTGATGTAAATTGTCATTGATTCATACAGAGTCTCTTTCTAGCACTAGTATGGTCACACGTTATGGTCACATAGCTGGTTAAGTGCGTGTCTTTTATCATTCTCTTCAGACCAGCAGTTTGCCATCTGTAGCGTCTTGTGGAAAGGTCACTTCTCCCGCTGTCTCTGCTGACATTTAGTCCTGAATCTGTCTGATGCGCTCTGTCTTTAAATGCATCATCTTATCCTCCTTTCTAACCAACATGAACTCATTGGAGTGGTAGCTTCATCCACCCTAGAGATTGAGGGTGAAGGAGAACTTTAGAACATAATTCTAACTCAAATGTTTCTCAAAGCAGTCCAGTAAAACAAGTCATACTTGGATCTCCACTGATATCTTAGCTGAATGTTCCATAGCATGTTACACTTCAACCACATGCTTTTTGTAGCCTTCAGCCTGCTTCTGGTGTGTAGTACTGCACATGAATATTGTGCAGGAAACTTAGCAAAGGGTGGATAAGCATTCGAATGTATGGCTCATTAGGAAGCCTCTTCATAGCTGAATTACGTGATTTAAGGGTTTTTATGTGCATAAATATACACTTCTGGAAAAAATTAAGAGAACACTTAAAATGAGCAGATTTTCTGATTTTACTTTTTATAGTTATATGTTTGAGTAAAACGGATATTGTTCTTTTATTCTATAAGCTACTGATTACAGGTTTCTGAAATTCCAAGCAAAAATGTAGTATTTATTTGCAGAAAATGAGAAATGGTCAAAGTAACGAAAAAGATGCAGAGCTTTCAGACCTCAAATAATGCAAAGAAAACCAGTTCGTGTTCATTTAGAAACAATACTAATGTTTTAACTCAGAAAACCATGTTTTCAATGGGGTTCAGTGTGTGTGTGTGTGTGTGTGTGTGTGTGCGTGTGGGGGTGTGTGTGTGTGTGTGTGTGACAGTGCAATTGGTGACGCACTGTTCAGTGCATCAGCTATAACCTAGCTTATTCTGTCTTTACTGTTACTGGTGTATAAAAAAAAAAATAAACACACAACACTTAGCCCGGTGGCCCGTCAGGCTGATATTACACTGGAGGAAACTCTGTAGTTCTTTGGCTGTAACAAAATCTCGTCATACCAGAAATTAAAGCAGCATATTAAGTCTCATTGAGATAAATGCTATCTTGTTCCGCTTGGAACTTTAAATGCAACAGAATGACAAGGCAAGAAAATGTGTAAGTACTCCAAGTTGTTTAGATGCAAAAGGAAGTGGAAAGCATCGCTATAACAACCACTGGATGGATCTCTAAGGGTACGTTAGGCTGCGCTACAATCACAGTCCACTCTGTCACTAGCAACTGCAAAATGTTGTACAGCAGACCATGCATAGTGAGAGACCTGTCCTAAGGTCTGAAGAGATGAAAACAAATCAGAAAATGAAAGATGAGTTTGTTAAATTTGTGTCAATATCTGCAAAAATGCAGAATAAAGGCCTTTTTGAAGTATAAATGTAATCTGAAAAGTAATTAACAAATATTTGTGTTGCCCACAGGTGACACAAATATTTTTGTTTCGAAATCTGCAGTAGCTTTTGTAGACAGTGGCAACAGAAATGAAGACGTAAACGTCGAGGTTTAACATGAGCAAGTTTTTATTTACTGGGTTGAATGATTACTTTATGTAGAAACACTAAAACAGGTTCAATTCAAAATAAGACATGTTGAAAAGTACATTTTGTTCTCCAACTTTACTGATCAAACTGAGCTACTGAAGTCTTTAAATCTTTAGGATTTTGACTTGAAAAATGTTGCACTGAAAGAGATGAAGAGTATAAATGGTATGTCGTCAAAGCTGTTAATAAATGAAATATGCGTACGTATAGTTTGCTCTGCGCCCTGTTCTTTGGGTAATGTGGATAAACTGTTGTGTCTAATTATGGTTCGTAGGGTGATTTAATTAGAAATCATTCATCAGGCAGACAGCAGCGTCCTCTTCTAACTTCAGACCAGAGGCAGCTGTGAGGAGGGTTTTACTGCAAGCCGCTCAGAATGGCCTTCTCTGTAGGAGTGAGAGGCTCCACTTCACTACTCTGAATAGCTATCCAGCTGCACTTAATTTATGCACATGTTTGTCTGTGTTTGCATAAGGCCAGGCTATCTGAGTGGCGTCTGCTCCCGTCCGCAATACTTAATAAAGAGGCAACATAACCTTATATCCCCACCCATATGTACAAGGCTAAAGACTGGGCTAATTAGAGGGATAAAGTATTAAGAATTGTCATACTGCACTGTATATATAAAATTTTATCTCAACAACTCTAATGAATAGCTCTACATTTACCAGTTTTATAGTCCTATGAATGGAGAGTGTGGCAAAAAAATTATTTCACTAATTAAAGTAAATGTAAGCATTTCTTTTTCTACCTTGTTTAAGGACCATCAGGTAAAACTAACATTTAAATACCTTGACTGTATTTAAAGACAATATCTTCATTGCAGTGACGGTGTGTGTAATATTCACATCACAGTTATTTGGAGTGCAACAATTGTTGGCTAATACAGTCAGACCCTCCAGGATTTTACCATTTTAATTTTTTTTTTTTTTTTGTGCATCCAAGTCATTATTTTGGTAATATTTGCCAGGAATCTTGCAATATTTTTTCCTCATTATCTCTTTTTCAATACCTTGGGATACTATACGATCCCATACGATACGATCAATACGATTACAGACTATAGCTTGACTTCAGGTAAGACTGAAGCAGCGGAGTATGTAGTAGAAGCTAGAATTACTTCCACCTGCTGGTGGGAGTTGGCAGTCACTGAAAGCTAATGTTTTTCACCTTTTTTTCCCCTGAAAATATGCAACAAACTCACAATTATGCATTAGTGTGAAAAATGCGGTGATAAGGAGGAATTGTGTATTCCAAGTGTTGTGAACTTAAATTTTTCATGCTAATGTAATATTTAGATAGTTGGACGTCACAGCAGCAGGTCACACCAGACACTGACATTAAAATGCTAAAGGTCAGAATGATGGAAGCACAAATGAGAGGAAAGAGATATCACATATTGCTACTGATGTCTTCATTGCAATATTTTTTTCACCATTTGTGTTTTATTAATTTTTAGTTTATGTACATCAGAAAAAAAAAACTTGAACAAACTGCAACATGGGTGGGAGAGTGTTGGTTTATCGCAGTGTTAAATTATAAAGTTTTTGACTTGATAAACTTTTTTTAAAATTCTACAGGAACATATGTTTTATGGTATTTACAAAACAAATTGGCAAAAGAAATAGTATTTAAAACTCCTTTTCAGTCTTTTTTAGGTTGTCACACAAATTGCAGATCCTAAGCTTTTCTATTAAGACACGTAAAATACAAGGGCCAAAAAAGTAAAAACAGTTTCAAGAATAAAATTCTTGCATCAATAAAATCTGGTCAATTTAATTAGAGACTTTGCTCTTTTTTTCCCCCACTCTGCAATTTGCTGCTGTTAGAAAGCTGATGACAGCTAGCATTATTTTTTTAAGGTTTTGTTGGCTCCTGTGGCCTTTATTTGAAAGTAGCTCGACAGGAAAGAGGGTTATGAGAGAGGGGGAAGACATGCAGCAAATGTCGCCAGGCCAGGAATCAAACCTGTGACCACCGACACCCTCAATACATGGGTTGTGCTTTGCCCCCTGTGCCACCACAGCCAGCACTGTTAAAGAGACAGAGCACATTTAAGGTTCACACACCAACAAACCGAGTTCGCACACAAACCTTATCAGACACTATGGGGACATGCTGTTCCCTAACTTCAATTCAGTTATATTTCTATAGCGCCAATTCACAACAGATGTCATCTCGAGTCATTTCAATTTAATCACAAGACCTAGTTCTCAAACAGTGCTTAAAGCTCAATTCACTGTTTTTGTCAAATTAATTTAAAAAGTTTCTATCTAAGGAAGCCCAGCTGCTTCAAAGTTACACATTTCTACATTGTAATTGAGAACTAAGACTTTTCATGCCTTCTCTATGTCTGAGCCTCAGTGATTCTGTTTAGTGACTTAAACATGTCACTGCATTAAATGTTTAAGGAATTATCTAGGGAGAAGTTATAAAAGAATTTTTTTTTCACTGTAGATAAAGAGACTTGGGAAAGTCGGTTGAAAGCCTTTATGAAACTGTGTAATTGGAACCAAGAAATGTCCTCTTCCGAACATCATACAGTTGGATAATATATGGTGGTATATGGACGGGTCACCTGCAGCTTGTTTTCTCTTCCTCCTGGTCAGGTTTGTGTGGCTCGTTATGGTGAAATGGTGTTTCCATTTTTCACTTGCTATTGCTTCCATCCTTAGTGATTCCAAACAATACAACAAGAATTTCCGGGAAAGTAAAAGATGCTTTTATGGCCTAGTTGGAGTTTGACAACGTGATTTCTGTATCTAAATATATATTTTTTTATTTTAACCATCTAAATGTTCAATTTTTGTTATAAATCGCTTTTTTTCTACTCAAAGTAACCTTGCCCCTGCATTGCCCAGTTCCACTGCCTTTCCTCTCTCATTTTGTTCCTCACTCTCTACGTTGCTTTCTTGGTTCTTATGTAATTTCACATCTGAGCAGCAGGGCTCTCTGGGAAACGCCACACACAACATGAAAATGATATTCTGCATGAAACATGTCCTGTGCCGGAATTACAAATATCCTTGAATCTTGAGCCTTTTTGATGTTTCTCTGTAGACATGACCTACTTTTCGAAAGTTCTACAGCATTTGATCTTACAAACATGTTTTCTAAAGCAGCTCTCTGTAGACTGGAAGAGAGACTGTTTTATTTGGAAGAACTAACCCTTGTACCTTCTTGTTATTTTGTGTTTTCTCTGTAGTAAGCATGTTTCTCAACACCTTGACTCCCAAGTTCTACGTGGCTCTGACAGGCACTTCATCCCTCATATCAGGACTCATATTGGTAAGCTGTGCTTGTCTTTAGATTTCACATATCGGCACTAAAACAGGCATTGATGACTTTCATATGAGATATTTGTACTTAACAATTCAAATATGTAGGGATGCACCAGTAATAAAATATAGGACAATATTGATATTCAATGCTAATACAGCTGTTATGGTTGATAATATTTACTGATATTGTATATATTATACAGCTATATCGACACTTTGGAAAAATCACTGCAACTAGCTGTGTTTCCATGTGCGCAAAATTTTGTCAATATTTCGCTAATGTTGAAAAAACACGACTTTGCAATTGCAGTGTGTCCACTGAATTAGAAACACAATTAAAATCACAAAAATAAGTTTGTTCACGTGATAAATAATTAAAAACATGCTGTGGCATCATTCTCCACCGACTTCCTGTCGTCTTCTTCGTGGTTTGTGCCAGTAGCAGTGTCCAGTTGTTGATCATGTGACTTACTTGTGATGTGAAAAAAGTGTTTCCATGTCAGTTTCGCAAAATAAATCAATTTTAATACACCTAAAAAATAAAAACACCTCATCCTAGTTCCAAAATTTTTTTATCAAAATATGAGTTTTCGAAACTGCAGTGTTTCCATCAAGCAAATTTGAAGCGGGTAGTGTATTATCATTTATCAATAAAATCCCCACGGGCCGAATTTGAAAATGGGATGTTATGCCGCCAACACTTAGCATTTGTCAACAACTCAGAGGCGGAAGTCAGAGCTCTGCGCAACGCAAATAATGTTTTGGCCAGAACACGGTGTGCTAAATAATAAAACATAAATTAACGAAGCTTCGAGGCAGGCAAATTTTCCTTGAGGAATTTTAATAATTGAGGTACTTGAATCATTCGAGGAATCCTTTCAGTCCTACCTACACCATAGTACTTTTATACAAATCAGGATTTTTTTGCTGATTTGATATTTTAGAGTTTCTGACCAGTCATTTATCAGGATGGATAAAAGCTGAAAATCGACAAGTTTCAATCACCAAACCGTTTCTTGGTGCATCTCTGCTAAAATGTCTGGGACTCTTATCGCTTTCAGATTCTGCAATACATTTCTAGGAGCATCGACTGAGAATAAAAGTCCTATATTCAGTTTGACGACTGTGCGATTTTTAACTCGCGTTCTCATTCATCTCGTTGGAGGGAAATAAGTTTTATTGGCTCCTTTGTGCACTTTGTAAGCCAAACGGGTGATTTGTTAGAATCACTTAGTGGTTTAAAAGCCATAATAAGCTTCATTGACTGGAAGTCTTTTCTCTTGGTTGTTCTTCAGTGGAGCATACGGATGCCTGTCTGACCGCCCGACTGCAATTCAACATCTTTACTGCTGTACATTATGTACCCACTGGTTTCTAGATTTTTCCCTTTTTCAGTCTTTTTACAGAGACAGCAAACTGTACAGCAGTGTTTGATCTGTAGTTTAAAATAGTCCTTCTGTTAATTAACTCCCTCTCTCTTCCCTGCAGGCTTTCAGCCAGTTTGCGTAGGAGGCTTGGAAATGGTTTTGAGCTTGGCACATGCTCTGAGATGACTAAATGAAAACGGCTTGGTTTTTTGTTAAGGCAGTGGCGTAATATTTGGAGTTTGTGTTGCTCCTCTTGGTCATTTCATTGTGTAAATGGTTGTACGTTAAAACTCTTAGTAAAAAATAAAGTATACGCTCATTTCATTTTAAAGTTTTACATCCCCAATATTTACCAGGTTCTAAAAAAAATTAAATCCAATCTTAGCTGTACAAAAACCAAGAAATCTCACAGAGTGTCATTTACTAATAAATGAAGTCAAATGGATGTGTGGAAACCTGAAGGGAGAACTGGGTGCTGTAATTGAGAACTAAGACTTTTCATGCCTTCTCCATGTCTATGTCAGTGATACTGTTTAGTGACTTAAACATGTCACTGCGTTAAATGTTTAAGGAATTATCTAGGGAGAAGTTATAAAAGAAAAAAAAAATTTCACTGTAGAGACTTGGGAAAGTCGGTTGAAAGCCTTTTTGAAACTGTGTAACTGGAACCAAGAAATGACCTCTTCCGAACATCATACAGTTGGATAATATATGGAGGAAAGACTTGAGCAACAGTTACTGTCGTTGTTGGCCATCGAGTTTTCATTCCAAGGTAAAGAGGATTATACACATTCAAGAGCATCACTAGCTGCATTTCCGTTCACCATAAAATTGTGCAAATTGAAATTAGAAAAATTTATTAGCTGAATGGAAACACGCCAATTTCGGGGGAAAAACAAAAAGTTTATTTTTTATTTTTGATAAAAAGTTTTTCTGTTAGGATGAAGTTTTTTCTGCCAGATCGAAATAGATGTATTTCAACTCTCCAATGGAAATATTTCCTCACATATTTATATATACTTTTTTAAATTTAGGGATCTAAAAGCTCACCACTGCTTTGAAAAATGGTTTCTTAATTAGACTGCGCTTTAGATGTAATGATGTAGAGGTGTGTATCTTTCAGTGTCTTCAGATTTGATTCCAATTTTTAGAAACAGAATTTGATTCTGAAACCAATTTTTCTACTCAAACCATCAAGAGATTCTGTTTAAATTATGTGACTGACTAGAAGAATAAACAGTGTAAACAAAGACATTTTTTAAAAACATTTATGGTTCCATTCTGTATCAAATTTCATAATTTTATATTTAAACAAAAATATATTTGTGCATAAAATTTGGGAACTTAAATTACCAGCATTAGGTTAGTTTAGCTGCCTGGCTTTTTCTTTAAAAATCTACATAATTTTACAAAAAGTTAAGCAGGCAAAAATTGATTTTTGAGTATTTTAATCCATTCTAATTGTGATTCTCTATAGAATCCATTTCTTTCTGCTCCTCTGTAACCATGAGGAGGCTGCTGTGAAGCCAGTTTAAATGACTTGAGTTGACAGAAGAAACCAGTCAGCTCAAACTCAGCACTGCAAAGGTTTCTGTGTTGGGTTCCCTGTGAACATGTCTGAACTGTCTTCAGACCCTCTGACCCAACATACTGCTGACTATAAAACTGATACTTCCACTGATGAGCAGCTGCTTTAGCTGCAGTTGATAATTTTCAAGAACTGAAGAAGCACACACTTGGGTTCATGCGTCAGGCCGTGTTAATGAGGTTTGTTAGCTTGCAACAAAGTTGTGTAAAGAAAAGACTTGCTCATCGTTGGTAAAGTTGTTTAGCTGATGAGGTGTTTTATCAGCTCCTTGATTTTATTCCTGTTTACTTGGTAAGTGCTATGAAACTACTTGTGCCGCTTTCAGTTTCTCTTGTGCTAGTTTTAAGTCCAATTTTCTGATTTGTAACATTTTTCAATTTGATGGAAATTACTTTGTTTCATTCTGAGTTAACTAAAGCGTTCTATCATCTTTTATTCCTTTCTCAGATCTTTGAGTGGTGGTATTTCAGGAAATATGGGACCTCCTTCATAGAGCAAGTGTCCGTGAGCCACCTGCGCCCCCTGCTGGGTGGAGTGGATAGCAGTTCTCCCAGCAACTCTAACACGAGCAACGGAGACGCTGACTCCAATCGGCAAAGTGTGTCCGGTAAGAAGCAGCTGGGCTTCTCATCCAAATATCACAGAGAAGTGAAGACTAAAGATGCTGGTCACACAATCCCATCATGCTTTACTTCTTCATTGTCTTCCTCTTGGCACATTGGTGCTTCGAATTCAGAGCATTTCAAAATACAGGAGCCTTTTTTAGCTAACTTAAATTGCTCCGAGTATTTTTGAGGGACTCAGAATTTCAACTCCTTGGTAAAGTTACTAGTTATAACTTTGGCTTTATCACAGCATTTATTAGTAATCTTAAGTCACATTTTAGTTTTGGAAATTATTTTTGGGTTATGCATTAGTAGAGACTGAAAGACCAGAACAGAAATTGCATTTAATAATCTAACTTGGACTAACTTGTTTTGAGTTACTCGTCTGTAAATCAGAATACACACCAAAGACTTTAGAAAGTCCAACTGTTCAGTACCATGTTTATTTAATTTATTTGATTTAAAGCAATAAAAACACAATGGACTTGAACTTAATTATCTTTTCTTAATTTTACAAACCATTTTTCTTATGTTTGCTCTTTCAAAAAAAAAGATCAGTTTTTTCAGATTAATTTTAAACTAATTTGGCTTCCCTGGGATCTAGTGGTGGAAGTTCAGTCTCAAGCAGGACGGTCACTGTATTTACAGTGACCCGGATCTGTAACAGAATGCATGTTTATGTTACAGTGGCCTAGTCAAAGTCCAATTGAAGGATATTTAGCAGGACTTGGAAAATTCTACTCACAGACACTCCCCATCCAGTCTGGAGAAAGTTTTTAAAGAATGAGTGACACTGTGGAGAGAGGGAGGTCATCCTGCTGACTGAAATGACATCTAAAGCCAAGTTTCCTTCTGATTTGTACAGTAGTGTATATGTGTGTGAGTGTGTGAGTGTGTGTGTGTGTGTGTGTGTGTGTGTGTGTGTGTGTGTGTGTGTGTGTGTGTGTGTGTGTGTGTGTGTGTGTGTGTGTGTATAAATGGGTAAAGTATAAGATTGACAGGTTGAAAAACGGTCCAACATTGTTCCAGTGTCTAGATTTGGGCTAATGAAGACGTAACTTTGCCCTAACTGGTTGGTGGTTGGAATGTGACTGCAGCTGGTTTGTGAACTTTTGCAAGGCACTGTACATCTGGGAAAGAAGAACTCTGTTCTGTTATAGGATCAAACATGTAGTTTGATCATTTCAATGAATGGAAAGTAAAGATTGCTTAGAACATAAAGGAATAGTTTTCAGATTCATTTGTTTCAATTCTGTTCCAGTCTGCCTTTTCCTTGTTTTTGTTGCTTAGAAAAACCCCAGACCTCCTACTGTCTGACATTTAGTTTTTGTCTTTACCAGAAACTGAGTCATTCTCCCTGTTTTTACACTAAACTGAACAACCAATCAGAGTGACGTTAGTATGACAGGGACATGATGACTGTGCTGCCTAATGGTGTCATATTTGTCTTTTTGGTGGGAAGAAGTGAAGACACTGTGTCCACCTGTGTTTTTAAGCTAACAAAGAATTACAGGGTCGATGTGAAGAGCAGACTGAACTACTCTGATTTGACTCTCCTGGTCTGTGTTATTCTTTCTCTGGCTCTGCAGAATGTAAAGTGTGGAGAAATCCTCTAAATTTATTTCGTGGAGCTGAATATAATCGGTGAGTATGAGAAAAGACTCGTCTGTGTTGTTCTTCTGCTGCTCTCACCTTTTCTAATTCTCTCATGTCTGATCTTCAGTTTTTCTTGCTTGTTAGCCATTGTTGTTCCTTCTGACTCCTTTTAACTCAGCTGCTGCTTTCTTTTTGCCATAACGTGATTTTAATGCTGATTTGGAAGCTCCAGCCAATAACACCTGGTTTCTCCTGTTGTGCCGTGTTTCCCCTGTCCAGTTATACATGGGTAACGGGTCGAGAGCCGCTGACTTACTACGACATGAATTTGTCAGCACAGGACCATCAGACCTTCTTCACATGCGACTCAGACCACCTGCGACCAGCCGATGCCAGTAAGGAAATCCATAAAACCTACATATGATATGTGCATGACCTTGTACCTAATAAATAAGGGGCTGAGTGTGTGTGCGTGTGTGTGTGCGTGTTCCTGCAGTCATGCAGAAGGCGTGGAGAGAAAGAAACCCGCAGGCTCGCATCTCTGCAGCACACGAAGCGCTGGAGCTAGAAGAGTGAGTTCTGCACTGACAACAATAATCCTAAGTGTACAGTTGTGTGTAGGAACATTCTTATAACTATTATTATAAAAGATGCACTGGGAACACTGCACTTTGTACTTTACATACATTTCGCTTTGAACATGAAACCAGACTGACATCATTATTGTAAGTATTTTATAGTTGGGGATGTACGATATATCGACATCTACATCGGGATTGGTCGATGTTAGCCATTTTTTATACATCATTACTGGGCTGTTGCTAACATTTCCATCTTGTTGATGAGGGGGGAGCGACGAACGACAGCAAAAACTGAAATATTTTTCAGCTCTCGTTTTGCGTGAGCACGTTGGGTGTATGCCGGAATGGAGAGTAGCATTTCTTAATGAACAATTCAACAAAATGATTTCCTTTATCACTTCCTTAAATATAAAAAGCTGAAAAACTGAGAGTCTTCAGACATATTTGATTTGAGATAATAAAACATTTTCATATCAGTCCAACTTTAGTTAGAGTACATAAAGTGTTTGACATTCAGGCAGTAACTGAGGATGTGACGATAACTTTATGTAAATTGTTATTTGTGGTAAATATAACTGTTTCCTCACAAATTTTGAGCAAACTTTTAAAAGGAATTGTGAATTACTAGGCATGTTTCGCTCTAGTGGTTAGGAATGAGTCAACCAGTTTACACAAGGCATAATTTTGACAGACGATGTCAGGTAAGGTTGTAATAAACAGGAAGTAAAAGTTACAAACTACCATGGACCGCACAGCTCAGGAAAATGGAGAAAGCCGTTTTATCAGAGACGGAAGTTTGGACTTAGAAAGTTTGCTACATCCCAACGTATTCGGCACATTAAACCAAAAACCATCACAAGTGAAAGTAAAAACTTTTTTGAAAAATTGAGGAAGTTATTTAGGATTTTGCCATTTTCCACATTTTCTCACTTCATGCTGTGAGAAAAACCTTCATACTCTAAAAGTTGTAGCCTCAGAGCTCCTAAGTACTTTGTAGTTGGGAAATTTTATCTTTAAACTAAACTGTAACTTTCCAGTTTACCTTAAAATATTCCAGTTTTGAAATATTCCATATGGAAGAATATGAACTATTTCTTCTATGTTCTCCAAAACACTTGATTCCACCAGGTCTTCACATTCATAAGGCTATAGACTCTCTTTGTGAGGAGGTTTCAGTAATAATCATGAATCAGTCTGTATAATCATAATGTGAACATGTTGTTTTGAACTAGGTCCTGAAGGAAAAGCCGCACTCTGAGAACAGCATAGAAACTCTGTGTGTTGACTTGGCAAACATGAGGGCTGACGTGAAGCTGTGTTGGTTTTTAATCCTCTGGTGGCTTTTTGTCTCTTCTGTCCTCCCGTAGCTGTGCTACAGCATACATCCTCCTGGCAGAGGAGGAAGCTACCACCATAATGGAGGCTGAGCGGTTATTTAAACAGGCGCTTAAAGCCGGAGAGGGCTGCTACCGCCGCAGCCAGCAGCTGCAGCACCACGGCACACAGTACGAAGCCCAGCACAGTGAGTAGCAGCGACTGAGTCAGGGCTTCACACTGCAGCTTCTAAAGTTACCATGTATGTTAGCAGGATATTATGAGATTGAGCAACATAAAGTAGTGTATAACGTAGGGTGCTGTGATGTACATTTTGCTTTTTCACAAATTCCACTTTTTCTGTTTTGATTTTTTCAGTTTAACCATATTTGTTAACCCAAAAATATATAACTATTATGTGAATGAAAATATACCAAACTTCTGTGGTTCAACAGAACATTGATTTTACAAAAGGTGTTTGTTGTTGAGCTAAGCATAAGCTAAGAATTGTTCTTGTTCGATAAAATAAAATCTCCCTTTTAAAAATGCTTTGTCTCCAAAAAGTTAACTCTTGTGCTTACTTCCAAAATGATCAGGACCTTTGATCAGTCAGATGAAATCCCACACAGATGGACTATGTTTATCAGTCAGGTGATTTCTGAAGGCAGTTAGTTTTCTTTAGAGATTTCAGGGTAAATAGGGCTGAATCTAAATTTATGCCACACTTTTCAGATTTTTTTCAAAAACTGTTGGTCTCTCACAAAATGTGTGTGTATGTGTGGTTATAATGACACAAAATTATGAAAAAAATGCAAAGGTTAGAAATTCCTTTTCTAGAACGTTCTCAGTTATTTGTTTGCTGAATGTCTTGAGTTTGTGGTGATCCGGTTTCTGGTGTGTGTGTCCCAGGAAGAGACACCAACGTGTTGGTGTATATAAAGAGGCGGCTGGCCATGTGCTCCAGAAAGCTGGGCCGAACACGAGAAGCAGTCAAGATGATGAGAGATGTAAGTGTGCAGTAAATTTGCTTTTACAAAAAATATCACTTATATTCTTCTGAGTTTCTATTTAATATAATTACGTTGCTGTTGACACGTCAGTGTTTTTGCCTGTTGACTGTGCTGCCCCCTGCCTGATATAACATGTAACAACAGTTGTGTGTTTTCCAGTTAATGAAGGAGTTCCCTCTCCTCAGTATGTTCAACATCCATGAGAACCTGCTGGAGTCACTACTGGAGCTCCAGAACTACGCCGACGTCCAGGCGGTTCTGGCCAAGTATGACGGTGAGTTCACAGATCCGTGACACACTTCCTGTACACGCAAAGCACTTCCTGTCCACAACGTGCTTCCTGTTCACTCAACACATTTCCTGTCCACATGGCACACTTCCTGTCCACAAAGCACTTCCTGTCCGCGACACACTTCCTGCCCACACAACAAACTTCCTATCTACACAACCCACTTCCTGTCAAAACAATGCACTTCCTGTCCCACGCAATGCGCTTCCTGTCTACACAACACACTTCCTGTCTATACAGTACACTTCCTGTCTATACAGCACGCTTCCTGTCTATACAGCACACTTCCTGTTCACACAGCACACTTCCTGTTCACACAGCACACTTCCTGTTCACACAGCACACTTCCTGTCTATACAGCACACTTCCTGTCTATACAGCACACTTCCTGCTCCTCCAGACCTGATTAATGACAGCTAGCTGCTCCTCAGCTCTTCTTCAGGCTGAACTCTACAATCTGTTTTGTTTGGTAAATTACTGAAAAACTATAAAATGTTGTTTTCCTAAGCAGAATTTAACTTGAAATTGAGGAGCATTGTAAGTGGAAACTCTTGGAGTTTCCTGAACCAACCAAAGGCTCAAAGGTTAATTTCATCTTTTCCATTTAATGCTCCACTACCTTGATGGATTCAGTTTTAGAAACGGCTACTGTTTAAGATTTAATCAAGTTAATTTAGCAGGAAAATGTGATTTAAGCCATTAAAAGTTATTGCAAGTGTTCAGCTGGTGCACCTTGTGTCTGGATTCCATGCAGGTCAGGGTGAAATGTCCTGACTGCACCATGTGGGCCTCAGGATGGAGCTGTAGAAAGCCTGAGCTAAAATGGAAACAGTAAAGTGTTTTCCTGTCTAGAGGTTTGATGTGCCTCTTCATGGACCCCAGGCTACACCAGAGGGATTCCCTGACTGGTCCCTGACCTGCTGATGGTTCCCAATGCCAAGCTGGAGACACAGTGTTCTCTCCTGTTCTGTGGAGTCTCTTAAATACAAATAACATATTGTTTATATTCAGCGTTTTAATCATTTATTGTGTAGAACTTAGTGACTTTATATCTTGGCAGATGCTGTATGGGAAAAGTTTTATGTAACCTTAATACAACCATATGGATTTATTTTTTAGATTGTGTGTGACACATTTATTTGTACCTCTGGTAAATATGTGTTAAAAGCCTTAAAATAAATTCATCTTTTATTGCAGTAGCCTTAAGTTCACTCAGAATAACACTTATTCAATTTGAGAAAAAAAAAAAGAATCAAAGCTGGGAAAAAGCTAGCAGTCGAATAATTGTTGATAGCTCTGCAATCAATGATATGAACACCGCTTTTTCCCATTGGACAGTATTTAATCTTATGTAATGTTTAAAGCGCTTGGACCGACTGTCTGCAGTAGGTTGGGACCAAACCTGACCACTGGCCGCTTATGCAACTTGATTCTCATCTCTTCTGTTTTCAGTCTGAGCTTTCTTCCATTGAGCTGGATTCCTCCGGTAGAATTTCAGAAAGCATAAATGTGTTGAGTTTTTCTACAAAATTTCTCTGCATTTATGCACCAGGAATCAAATAATAATGTAACATTTCCCCACATGAGTGAAATCTCCTCTGAGCATTTTTCCCATCACCACTTCACTGGGCGACCACACCTCCAACCACCACCGCCCATCACCTCAACCTGCCACTGATATTAACACCAGCTCCTGCTTTTCTGCTTTTTGTCTCCCTGACAGATATTAGCTTACCCAAATCTGCAACGATATGCTACACAGCTGCCTTGCTCAAAGCCAGGGCAGTGTCAGACAAGTGAGTATCACTTTGCATCAACACCACTCCAACTTCAGGACAAATCTAAAATAGAACAGCCTCTAGAACTAAACATCATCGAGATAAACAAACAGAATCTGTTCTGATGAGGTAGCTGGTGTGTGTATGTGTGTGTGTGTGCGTGTGTGTGTGTGTGTGTGTGTGTGTGTGTGTGTATGTGTATGTGTGTGTGTGTGTGTGTTCGTGTAGGTTCTCTCCAGAGGCAGCATCCAGGCGGGGCCTGAGCACAGCAGAGATGAATGCAGTAGAAGCCATCCACAGAGCGGTGGAGTTCAACCCTCACGTCCCCAAAGTGAGTTGGAGCTTGGCTAAGCGTGACTGAGAAGGGGAGAGGAGGAAATGATGCATTCACTGCTCAGTAAACTAATGGGTTTTAATTCTGATCTTCCTCCTCTTCATCAGTATCTGCTGGAGATGAAGAGTTTGATTCTTCCTCCAGAACATATCTTGAAGAGAGGCGACAGCGAAGCCATCGCCTACGCCTTCTTCCACCTGCAGCATTGGAAACGGGTGGAGGGGGCTCTCAACCTGCTGCACTGTACATGGGAGGGCAGTACGTACACACACGCTCACACACATACAAAAAGCCAACCTTTTGAAATGAGGAGCAGCTGATCCAGCAGTTTGACACAAACTTTCCTTGTTTTTGGGTTTTCTAGCATTCAGAATGATTCCTTATCCTCTAGAGAAGGGTCACCTCTTCTACCCCTACCCCATCTGTACAGAGACGGCCGACAGAGAGCTGCTACCCAGTAAGAGACACACTAACACACACGCAGTCAGACTAGGTAGATTTCATCTTCACTGCAAAGAAAATAAATCTTACAAAGTATTTTTGGTCTTGGTTGTAGTCTGTTAGTATATTTGAAATAAGACAAACCTAACATACAACAAGAACCTTTCAGCAAGAAATAGGAGCTTGTTTTAAGTCAATAATTCCTTACTGTTGATGAAAAAGTTCTATTTCCATTGGCAGATAGTTTCACCTTTCCCATGTTGTGCTAACATTGTGTCGTTGTGTGTGTGTGTCGTGTGGAAGCAGTGTTTCACGAGGTGTCGGTCTACCCCAAGAAGGAGCTGCCCTTCTTCATCCTCTTCACGGCGGGCCTCTGCTCCTTCACCGCCATGTTGGCTCTGCTCACACACCAGTTCCCTGAACTCATGGGAGTGTTTGCTAAGGCCGTGAGTATTCAGACTTGAATGTTGTGACTTGTTCAGATAGTTGGACATGTGGTGACGAAGCTGCAGAAACTCCTGCAGCACATGCAGCAGCAGACTTCTCCTTTATAAAGCCGTGTGCAGCAGGGGGCGTCCCGCTGCACACACACTGCTTCTACTCAGAGTTCTAACATTTACCGTTTTACTTCACAGTATTGTTTTATTTGCTTTTCATACTTATAGGAGTTGTTTGTTTGATGTTGGGCTCAGAACACACTCAGTGTTGTAATTATCTGCAGAGCTAATAAAGGAAACTATGTCTAGTCATAAAAGGCAGAAAAGGCTCAGGCCTTTGATGCAGCAACATCTTCTGTTCATAACTCCACTGAATATTTTTCCTTCATAAAGGATGCCTTTTTTTAATCCAATGCTGATTGCTGATCTAGTTACTTTGATTTGTGATAAGCCTCTTGCTCGTTTCGTGCCAAGCAAGTGGCTCCTGGTTCCTGCAGTCATCAAAAGTTTGAAATGTAACCTTATAGTTTCCAAATGGAAAAGTGTTTGATTTCTCTAACTTTGTCTTTCTGTTGTTGATTTCCTTTCTTTTGTCCATCTTTTGGATGTAGTGAAGGTGAATAAACACAGGGTTGGTCTGGCTGTGTAGAACTGTAGATTATCCACTGCGTCCAGACCCAAACATGTCATAATAATATTGTAGCATGTTGTGCTAATTCCATCTAATTTCCATTTCCATGATTGAGCTCTGTCCGGATTAAATCAACTTAAACTTGTGCTAAACTTTGACCTGGCTGCCTGTTGGAACTCAGATCTGCTAAACATGAGGCGCAATGCTGCTGATGAAGAAGTGGTGTCATTTTCAGACCCAGTCAGATCTCCCAGGTTGCACTCTTCACACACACATGAACACACACCTTCACTTTGAAGTACTCTTTGAAGAGAGATCCTGACGCAGACTATCACGGAGATAGTCTGCTTCCAGTTTTATCTGCCATCTGATGATGATGGAGCCTCACTGACCTACATGAGGCAGTTCTGAAGCTGCCATCACTCCTCAGCTCCCATCACCTCTGTTCACTTCCAAAACGGCTCAAAGTGGAAGCAGAAGGTTTTTGTTTGCTTGATGTGGTGCAGCATTTTTAACATGGATGTAACTGAATAGCTTGTTTGTGTTTTCCTCTAAGAAAACTTGTCTATAATGATGATTTGAGCTTCATGGTTCGGTCCAGTGTTGTATTCCCTCTTAAGCCCCTTTAGAATATAGTTCTGCAATAAACAACCTGAAATCCCCCATTACTGATCAGAATCTCATCTGCTTTTACATGATACAAGTCAATCTGTTGACAGAATGGGCTGTGTGTGGAATCAAAGGCCACACACACCAGCCTTGTTTAGTCTGCTTTTATCAAACTCTAGCTTTGTGCGTTTAGAAGGTCCGGTTCGTTTGGTGAGGTGTGAACATGTAATCAAACTCTGATGTGGATCAGAGAAGGGAACGCTGGTCTGCCTAAAAACCTTGGTCTCAGTTCTGGTGCGGTTCAAATGCACATGTACATGCCAAGTGGGCCAGAGACTGCTCCAAAAGTAGGAAGTGGACTATAGCACAAGGCATTCTGGGTAGGCAGAACAAAAACCACAGAGGCTGTTTTCTGCAGAGTCTTCAACTACCCAATCAGCAGCACCGAACAAGAGAGACTAGCAGAGACGATTTGGTTTAATCATGTTTTGATGAGCTCAAACCACTGATCCCTTTTTCTCACAATATACCATGAAATAAACCGGCGTTCCTACATATTTTACTTAGAAGCATTTCAACAAAAAATAAAATTAACATGGATTTCATTTTTTTTGTGCAGATTCTGACTCAAATGTAAAATAATCTATCCAGAAGCTCCTGAAGAGTTTCAGGGTTTGTGTAACTTTGCGTTTTTCTGCGTTGTTGCAGTTCCTCAGCACGCTGTTCGCTCCTCTGAACTTCATCATGGAGAAGGTGGAGAGCATCCTGCCGTCCAGCCTCTGGCACCAACTCACTCGCATCTGACCCCCCACCTCCCCATCCTGTCCCATACGACTCCACCGGAACCCCACCCAGGACCAGCACCAGAGAGCGGACCGGACCGGACCGGACCTCCATGCAGACAAACGGCCGAGCAGAAATCCAGAATGCTGCGTTGGACTGGACTGACACGCCTTTGTGCCAACATTACAGAGTTCAAACCAAACTGGAAGCAGACGATCGGAGCAGGAGGCCCACAGGCAGAACAGCCATATCCACCACCGGTTTGGACTTTCGTTGACGTCTTTGCATTTTGGGGGCATTTCAGTTGTTTAAAGCTGTTCTTTTTGTTGTACAGAGATGATTAAATGCCATCAATAAAAAAAGGGAAATATGTCAAAGGACTTTTTGTGTATCTCTGCAAGTTGGTATCTTCAAGGTGTTTTGTCGGTGACTTTGGTTTGTGAGACGGTTCAGCGCTTCAAGAGATATCGGTTCATATTTCAGATGAGAACACATCAGTACTTGGCTTCAGATTTTACCTGTCACACTCTCACCATGAGGTCAGCGGTGCGTCACTGACCTCCTGGAAGGAAGAAGAGCTGAAACATCAAACCAGAGTGAAGTGACTCGGCTCCAAACGTGAAGAAAGGAGAGGATGTAAAATATCAAAGGTGTCTGAACATTTCAACACGAGGAAAACCAACAAAACAAACTGCAAGACTGGAAGTTGCGGAAACGCCTTCAGGGTTCCTGGCCATGGCAGAAAAGTTCGAAACAGCATGGAATTTGGTCTGGAGAAAAGTGATCGTCTTTTCAGACTTCATTCTTATTCTGTAAATGTATTTATCAATTCATCTATCCAGTCATTGATCCCATTCATTCCCACCTGATTATTCGTCTACCTGTCCTTCTATCCATCAGGCCTCCAAGAAGTAGCTCCTATGATGAGCTCAGCAGATGCTCAGTTACACCGGATGTCTGCTAATTGCTGCTGGCTAGTCTGAAGGACCACAGTGAGGGAAGGCTGCTCTGTGAGGCAGAAACTCGGAAAATGCAGCTCAAAGACACGTCTATGTCCAACCAGGTGTTTATTTACAGCTTAATGGTTGCCATGGAGATTAAAGGATTTCTCAAACATGCATGAATGTATCAAAGCAACAGTGCAGGTATGTTTTTGATGATGGAATAACATGATATTCCATCATACATTGATTTTATGAATTTAAATCAACTCATAGAAGTTGATTTTACATGATACCGCCCCTTTAAACAGGAAAGATGCAAAACTTCGTACTGGATCTAGTTTAGGATCGCTGAGCCTGGTGGGTTGTCTGACTGAACACAGGAACAACACACCATTGTTCTATTTCAGGCTGCTGAAGCCGTTTTCAGCTTCACTAGGAAACAGCAGTTGGATCAGAAATGAGAAACGTTGGCCAACAAAACCTGGAATGGCCAGTGGACAGCATCACTGGTCTGCAGCTGGGTCTGATGAAGTCATGTTGCACTGCCCATCTGAACTGGCCTACATCGTCAGGTCTGTGGTGAAAAAAGGTCTGGGTTTCAGTTCTGTTCATTTCACTCTCTTGGAAGGTTAATGCAGTTTGTACATGTGGATAAATGTGTTTGTATTAATATTTAATATTAAATACTCTGTTAGAGAAGCTGTCAGGTACAGAATTCTGTAAACTAAGAACATCTCACAAGCTGAGATACTTCAGGGACGTACAATTGATTTTATTGATGAGGAAATCAGCCTTTAATCTAATGCTGTTCATGTGATCGATCAGAACGAACAGCAGTACAAGCTCAGATATAAAGACCAGTCACGTAGATGGATCTGAGTTCTGAACAGCTTGTTGACGATACCAAGAGGCGCAAGGCTTCATTTTACTGGGATTTAAAAAAACAAAAAAGTTAATCAAATACTAACTGATCTACAAGAGTTAGTCGCTTTTAGGATTCCCAGACAGCAACTGATCTACATTTCCACCTACAGACCACCTTCCTTCTACAGAGCTCATCATCAGTATTCAGTATGTGTAGATTTGACCACTTTCCAACAGTAAACTTCAATGTCATTTCAATCACAAAATTGTGATTAGAATTATGCATAATTTTAAAATAAGCAGAAAAAAAACTTGAAATGCACTTTAACCTTCAGTCCCTCTGACTTAATGCTGCTTAGAAAAACTTTTTTCTGCAACTCCAGCTGTAAGTCCTTCGCAAGGAGAGCAAAGTAGGACCATGGTAGCTGTGGAGGATCTGCAGAGATGCACAGCTCAGGTGGGGAATGTGTTGACAGGATATCTTGTAAGTACGCTTTAGAAATCTGACTTTTATGGAAAAATTATGAGAAGAAAAACAATTGTTGGAGGGGGGAAAAAGCCCAAGTTTCCCTTTGCAGGGGAACGTAGAGCTGAGGGGAAGATATGGACAACTGGAGGAAAACGTCTGGAGGGATAAAACCGACATTTAGCTGTCCAACAAGCAGCAGAACAGATACATGGAATAAAACAAGATCTGATGAGACTGAGCTGTAACTGAAGCACAGTTACTCACTCACAAACACATAACACACTTTTAAAGTACATCTAAAAAAAAAGAAAATTGTGTAAAAGTGCCATATTTCTTGCCATTCATGTCTGAAAGTGAAACAGTCATTTTAAAGAGATTAGAATAAAGAAAATATTTAAAACTTTTTTTTTTTCCCATCCATCCATCCATCCATTTTCTTCTGCTTATCCGGGGTCGGGTCGTGGGGGCAGCAGCTTCAGAAGGGAGGCTCAGACTTCCTTCTCCCCAGCCACTTCTTCCAGCTCCTCCAGGGGAACCCCAAGGCGTTCCCAGGCCAGCCGAGAGACATAGTCCCTCCAGCGTCTCCGAGGCCTCCTACCGGTGGGACGTGCCAGGAACACCTCACCAGGGAGGCGTCCAGGAGGCATCCTGACCAGATGCCCGAGCCACCTCAACTGGCTCCTCTCGACGTGAAGGAGCAGTGGCTCTACTCTGAGTCCCTCCTGGATCACCGAGCTTCTCACCCTCTCTCTAAGGGAGAGCCCAGCCACCCTGCGGAGGAAACCCATTTCGGCCGCTTGTATCCGTGATCTCGTTCTTTCGGTCCAAAGCTCATGACCATAGATGAGGGTGGGAATTTAGTTTTTTTTTTTTTTTTTGCAGTTTTAATGATTATGGCTATAGGTAAAGAACAGATGTTTTAGACATTATTCTAATTTTCTGAGACACTTTTGGGGTTTTCATCATCTGTTAGCCATAACTATCAAAATGACAAGAAACAAAGGCTTGGAATAAACCACTCTATGTGACGATTTTATATAATATGTGAGTTTCACTTTCTAAGATGACTGGCAAGAATTTTATGCACTTTTATGTAATATTCAAATCTGAACAGCCACACAAACTCCCAATAAAAAACACTGACAATTGTGGTTGTGAAGTAGCTGAACGTGAAAAAGTTGAAATACTTTAGTGCTTTAGTTTCATCAGTCTGGTCTGATGGTCTTCGGGTCAAGGAATGAGACGTTTCTTAGAGCCAGCATTAGCAGGAGCAGCAGACAGTGACTGAAGTCTATCTAGAAATATATTAAGAGCTCCGGTTAGCATGAACACATCCGTCCTGACGGCAGCAGCAGCTCCCATTATGTCTGGGACTTGCAGGTGAACTCGTCCACCAGCTGCTGGCAGTCTCTGCAGTGGACGGAGCAGCACCAGTGGAACTTGCACTCGCACTTGGTGGTGCGGCTGACCCGCGCCGTGTCGTAGCCTCGGCCGCAGCACATTACCTCGCAGCCGTCCGAGCCGCGGAACGCCCGGCTGCAGAGCCGGCCCGCCGTGCCCATCGACCCTGAGGAGAAGGTGGGACAGAATCCCGACATGTTAGGTTGGAAACTCATGCAATCGATATCTGCTTCTTTTAGAAACATGAAACATAATTAGTTACAAGGATAGAACAATCTGAATCACCATTTCAACTTCATTCAATTAAGATTTCTGAACTTTCTTTCATTTTTCCAGATCCTCTAGTGATTTTTCTCAGTTTTGGGATGACGTGTTGCTTTGGATATAAATCCCTGAGCGGAAACAGAATAAACTCCTGAATGTAGTTTAGGAATGTAGAAAAAAAAAAAGAAAAATTAAATGGAGATTAGTAAATAGATTTAATAAAGATGACATACATGAGACTGATTTACATTTATATATTTAACAGGTGGATTAAAGATTAAATTTTCTTCGACTGAACATCCACATTGTTCAGTCAGCATCTTTCAGGAACATTTTCTACAATCACAGGTTATATTTCAACTCAATATGCAACATTTGGTTACTTATGCAAATATTAAAAGCACAGAGATTCTACAAGAAGTAATGAACTTTAAGAAACAAAACAAAAAGCCACAAACATGGATGATTTGAATCACTTTTCAGGACATCAGAACCCCGTGGGGGCGGAGCCTAATGCTTCAGTCAGGACAGTGAAGACGAACTGTGTGCGTGTGTGTGTGTGTGTGGTGTATGAGGGGATCAGATGGAAAACAGTGAGACATCGAAGTCCAGATGAAGTAAAGATGAGAGATTGATGACAGGAGCAATCAGGCTGCTCTCACCAACATCATCAGCTGTTCATTTCATAGGAGACATCCACCAGACACACTTCTCTCCTGACACACACACACATACATGCACACACACACTCACTCTATGACAAGTGTAGTTTCTCTTTGTTTTGAAGTGTGACTGAAACATCAGTCGGCACAGACTTCATTCATGATGAAAACACAAAAGTCCGTTTGGTTTATTCTTTCTGGTTCATATTTCATTTCATATTTCACATTCTGCCGACTTCCAGTCTGGAATAATGAGAGAAAACAAGACAAACAGACTTTAAGCTGCTGAAGCTCCAGACGCTCCGGATAAATAAAGACTCAACCAGGAGTTTGTTTTCCGTCACTAAAATGATGTGTTGCAGAAAAGTTGGAAATGTTATCGCCAAAGGAAAACATCTGTAGATGAATGACTGAATATTCCAGTCATATTTTGATGCAAGTATGCAGCTGAAAGCAGACAGATGTGTTCAGAGACTTTGTTAAGAAGTAATATTTTTATTATTTTTCCTACTGTGTGACAAAGTCAAAGTTGTTTTGAATGACGAGGTAAAAACAATCCAATCATAATCTATATTTTAAAAACACAACGGCATATTGAATTGCATTTAATTTTCATTTGGTTTAGTTAATATTAAACTTATATAAAACTATATAATTCTATGAGCTTCCTCAATGTTTCATCCTGACATATTTTGGTGTTTCTCTTGCAAGAAACTCAACATTCTTTTGGTGAAAACTAATCAAAGTTCAATAAGGCAAGAATCTATAATCAATAACTGAGATGGAAACTGTTTTATACTATTTCCTGGTAATCAGGTTGTTGACCTCACTAAATGCTTTTGTTGGTTATTAGCAGTTATTTACAGCCAAACCTGTTGTTGCACAACACCACAAGCAAAAAAACAGATTCATTTTCTTCACTACAATCCTTTTGGAATAAACTATGAATTATGAACGTTAAGCAATCGAGTGATTTCCAGTGATTTTTAACTTTTTTTTTTTTAATTGGTGTTCATTTCAGTCTGGTCAGCTGTGTCTGGAGGGTTTTGTGCTGCAGAACCAGAGTTCTGCTTGAGGCAGATGACACTGTGATGTCTGAATCCAGAGTGTGTTCAGGCTGACTCCTATATAAATATAGTTGAAGAAAATAAATTCCAAAGTGGCTTAAAACACAAACTTCAAACAGTGTTGTGGAATTTGCTGGTGTTTACATTCTGCTTTGGGTTGGTGTGTTGATGGTCTCTGCGCCCGTTCGTTCCCTGGGCAGGTTTTATGTCTGGACATGACCAGACGCCCCGCCCTGCTCTGGCAATGGGCCCCTCCGCCCCCCCCACCTGCCCGGCCGTTATCCGTGGTATGCCGCGCTGCTTGGGGTGACATCACGGCCAGCGTCTACCTCAGGGACCTTGCTCTCCCTGCGTCTGCTTATTGAATTAAGATGAGGGGGCGCCGAGAGATGAGTTTAGCACCTGAGCCTCGCTGGAGCCGAGGGAAATTGATTTCACACTCTGAGGGGCCGTCTCACCGTCTCTCTGGGCCGCAGTTTGTTCCCTGAAGTGTCTGAGAAAATGACTGAATGAACACCAGTTTGCGTTTCTTTGAGAGAGCATTCAAAGTGTGAAGGAAGAATTATTAAACTATGTTTTAAACTTGATTACAGTTCATGCTTACGGTACATCGTGTTTATGTTGGCATATTTCTGCATGCATGTCCACAGACCATGAAGCATCCACGTCTGTTGTAAAAAATAAAAAATGATCAACGAGATCCCAGGATTCTCCTGGGTTCCTGAACCAAGCTACCCTAAACATCTGTGATGAATATTTGTTTCTGAACTGAGAATGGGCTGGTGTGGGATTTCTAACTTCACTTTTGCAACAAAAGAAGAAGAAATAACCCTCCTGCTGTGACATTTGTTGTTATTTTGATACAGAGACTTAAAATATAAATGCAGACAATGAAAGACCCACTAAGTTTGGTACTCTTATCAGTTCTTATCACAGTGAATGTTTCATCTTTTTGCTCGTCAAAGTCTAACTAGTAATGTAACTAAAGCATAAACCCTCCCCTGGGAAATTCTGACAAATTCCACCAAAGTGGGCGGAGCCAAGAGGGATGAACAGGGTGTGATCAGGATTATCAACTCATCCACTTTATCACTACGTTTTGTGACTTCTCAGACACCTCTAGTGACTTTAACCCTTTAAAGAAGAAAAAACTAACTAGTGACAAAATTAGTGACTTTTTCCTGCATTATCAGAGACTTTTAAGGTGACAACGCTCTGCAGCGCTGCTCCGTCACCAATAGAGCCAAGGAGAGCCGTTCCACTCCACGGCCACATCGGAGACAAATCACACATTTGCAAAGCTGATCAATGCTGGCCTTGGTCGCACTCAATAGTCCTACTCCTGACTCGCCAGCAGGAGGCGTGTGTCTGAGAGAGAGATTGTTATATACCTGAACTGCCAGCACTGTTTTGGTTCTGCAATATTTAGGTCAAATATGGCAAAACTAAACAAATTCATAAAATTTCTCACACACAAACACAAACAGAGATCCGTAAATAACCTAACTGTAGATTGGCCTGGAGTCATCTGATTACCTGCTGCAACTTCATTTTAATAACACAGCATTAATATAAAGTACAACTGCTGAGGCATTTTGATCCCTCAGACAAAAAATAAATAACAGTGAGAGCACAAGAACAAGTGTAAATAATCTAAGTAGAGCAGAATTACTCTTTATAGTTAAGACTTGGTTGAATTATTTGCAGACAACATTCCTGCAGCATTACTCTGGCACAGAAAACAGGACCAAACAGCATGAATTAGCACTACAGAGGTTGCACTTTGAGCTGCTTTTAGTATGAGGAGTGCTTTAAAATTGATTGACTGATAATAATTACTAATGTTCTTATTTTAATAATGAGGCAACCAATATTGTTGAATATCTCCCACAGTCTGAAAAAAGTATAAAAAATAAGATGTCATAATATCCTTATGAAAAAATTCAATTTTTTTTTTGTCACTCATAATGACAACAAAATATATTTGAATATTGAGGAAAAAGTGAAATATTGGGAACTCGTGGCGTCACACTGAACCCGTCAGTCTGGGTCAATGGGACACAGTCATGAGGAAGACATGAAGATGACAGAAGGTTGTTGCTAAGCAACCCGGCTGTTGACAGAGTGCTGTATCTGAGAGCATACATGACAGGTCAAAAGTTTTACTTTAATGTCAGGAAGGATTTTTTATGTATGGAAGAAAAGAGCAAAAGTCTAAACTGGTAAAACAAAATGTGTACTGATGCATTTTAAAGTTTTGCTTGGGGTTGACTCCATCATGGCACTAAGCTAATTAAACTTCATCTGTGCTTTCTGTGTGACAAACTACTCCAATAAGCTGATCTTAACCTCCCTTGCCAACCAAAACCAGTGTGTTTGTGTGTGTGTGTGTATTTCATGTCGAGGTGATTTATAATGGTGTGTGGTATTCTAGAGTTTCAGCCCACAGAAGTGTGTAATGGCTCTTAAACTGGCAGACACCTGATTGTCACGGATCATCGGCTGCACGACGAGCAGCCACTCCTTCTGGAAGACACACACTCACACACTCACAGCTCTGTCATCTGCCTGCTTTCTAACCCGGGTTTTAAACACAAATGTTTTCGTTCTCACACTGTCTCTTGTCTCAGCCATGAAAAGGCCCACATCAAAGTAACCAAGTCTTTCCTAACAACAGCAATCTTTTTGGTTACTGTACAATCAGTCACTTATCTGGAGAAGAGAAAGACTGGAAGAACAAGGCAGGAACTGACTGTGAAAGACTTGAGGGCAAAAGAAATTGAGGGTATTTCCATTTTGGGTTTTCAATGATTGGTTCTATGTGGTCATCCGCTGACTTTATCTAAGCCCTGCCCTTTAAGAACAGAGAGTCATATTTTTTTTTCTTTTGGAAAGTTCGCTCTATGACCCTCTTGAGCTAATCCACTTGAAATTGAGTCATTTAAGAGATAACAAGTTGGCCTGCTTGGTTTCCAACACACAGACTTTTAGGAGGGTGTGTGGCTGTCGGACGCCTCAGTCTTATGTTTGGCTGAAATTTCAGTGTAAATAATCCTTTTTGCCCCAAACTGAACGTTGTGGGTATTAATTCAACCCCCAAAAGGTATTTATGCAAATCTTTGGTGGCAAAATTGCCTCACAGCATGTATACCTCAAGCCGTGTTTCAGCCGAGGATTTTGAAATTCGATGCAGACGTCTATTGAACAGAAAAGTCTCTTAGAGTTATGATCAAATTCTTGCTGGAAGTCGGTCACTATGGATCAGTGTGTGTCTTTTACATACAAACTGAGCAAACTCTTTCTACGGCTTTCCTCAGATTTCAGAATGAGTCAGAATAGTGTTGAGGCAATGAAGATCAAAAGTCATCAAAAGCTTTCTGCTGCATTAAAGCTTGTGGTGGTGGCCAAGCAGCAAAATCTGATTTCTTGAAGTAAAAAGATTAATGCGTAAGAATTTTCTCAAACCAGGTCAAAGCTGTACCAGATTTTCTAGGTATCGTCATAGACTAGCATTAAACATATTTATATAATCACTTGCTGACATCATTTAAGCCCTGCCCACTTAGACCATGACGTTGTATGTTTTTTCATCCTCAAGGGTGAAGTTGAATTCTACTCTGACTAATGGATATAAACAATCTTCATCTACGTACAAACAGGTCAATTGGTCAGTGGAATTTGAATAGAACATTTGATACTATTTTTCCATAAAGCATCATCATCTCCACACAGATTTTTCAGTGCAACATCACAGATCAACAGCTTGGGAAGGTAGTTTGATGCCTTTCTGAAGGAGAAAGGTGATGATGCTGGCGGTCACCAAGATACAAAATCCACTCATCACTGCTTGCAGCTTGAATTACTTTTAAGACTGTTGATGATGACTGTCCTCATTGGATGTGTGTGAACCAAATAGTATTCAGCACCAACTTGGAAAAACTGCTTTTTATAGAAGTGTTTAAACCAGCGATGACAAGGTAATGAGTGCATGTGATTACCAGCACTCACACATGCTTAGTTTTTGTTAAAAGTCAATGAAACAGGTGATTGGTGGAAGTTCTCAAATGCAAAAAAGAAGAAGAGGACTCCAGAGGACTCTGTTTTTTTAAATAGAGGAGGATGTATTTATGCATGTCGTTTTGGCTGGGTTTTATTTAGGAGCATGAACATGACCTGACTGACAGACTAAGCCCTTACCTGACTGAGGGTCCTGTATACAGTAGTCTGGCGAGTCTTCCAGGTAGACCAGATCATTTTTGCTGGGCCGTTTGAAGTGTGTGTGCGCGGCTGTAAAGCCAGTTCCATACTGATTGACTGCGACCTGCACAGCTCCATTGTATCTCCTCCTCAGGTGGTCACCAGTGCGACGGAAGTCGGCCATAGCCTGCCAGCAGGTACGGACGCTGCACGAGCCACTGACACCATGGCATTTACACTGTAGAGTCATGAAGCGCTTCACTGCCTGTGAGGAGACAACAGGAAGGAAGGTTCGTTTACAGATGTCTAGAGAAGAGCTTTTAGTACTTCCCTTTCTAGACAGTTTTCAAAATAATGGGGAAGAAAATCCAGAAGGAAAAAAACACATCATCCAATTGCTTTCATAGCTGAGCTGAGTCATTTCTATGTGTGCCCTCTTCCATACCTTCCTGCCAGCTCTGTTGTTGTGCAGGTTCATGAGCGCTCGGGCATCCCTCTCTTTCCTCTCCTTGGCATCCACAAAGATTTGGCTGAAGTGAATGGCGTGCTCCACATGATCGCTGCAGCCTCCCCAGTCGAAGGAGCCCTTGGAGTCCCGTGATGAGCCCTTCTTGGTGGGGTCACAGGAGCAGCTGTCCAGGTCGCCCTGGCTGCAAGCTCGGGCCAAAGTATACACCACTCCTGCAGAGGAGATGGCGTACACAAAGGCAACTTCTCGGCTGCCTAGGAGTAGACAATTATGATGGGGCAAAGTCTGTTACTTTGTACCAACATGTATCTGTGTAGAAGTATGTTCTTCAGGGAACAGCTCAGATTTGAAGATTGACAGCATGTCTTTACATTGGCTGATGGGTCCTGGTTACTGTTTTAATTGTTTTTGGTTCACAACAAAATAGTCTTTTTCTGGTAGTTAGTAACCAATCTTGCCAAGTTCCTGTTATTTTCTACATGTCCCAACACAAATCTGCTGATTTCAGAATCGTACCATGACAATCAAAACTGTCCCTTAACTGTTTGGCCACTGATGAAACCTTGCTGTTTATTGTTTTCTGCCAGAAGCTTTCATGCCAGGTTACAGAGCATGAAACAGAAAAAGAAAATGCTTCATCTCTTTCCAAGATGGATAAACAGCTTAGGTTTATGAGCAATGCCCTCATGTGGAGCCCTCATCTCCTCCACATGCACAGTAACCAAAGAGAGATGTGGGCAAGATCTGAGGGAAGGAGAGCTCCATTTCTTCATTTTATTTCTGCAACAAAACCACCATGTCTTGTAAAGTCAGCTGAAGGTATAAAGAGCAAAAATGAATTTATTAATGGAATGTTGAGTGATTATCAGAAGCAAATACCTGACTTGCAGTGGGAAAGAGTTGTTTTGATATGAAAAATCCTCACTTTTGGTTCAGCTCTTCTTTGCCCAGTGGTTAGCTTGAAATTTATCTCCGTTTCATCAAAGAGGCTCAGAGAACCGTCCACTTTAAAGAAGAGATTTCTGATTATCTCTTGGCAGGACTCCACATAAAAAATATTTCCCCTAGCACCTGCTTTTTTGCCAGATAGTACCCAATTCTTGGCTGTGAAATTACATATTTAGTAAAGTATTTTCATAGTTTATGGGAAGAAGGTGTCAAAATGCTTAAATCTCTCATATAATTACATTTTATATAACTTTCTGAAAATGGTTGATTTTGGATCTAGCTCAGTCAAAATATGAAATATAACAAATTATGACCCCTGATCAAACCACAGTAAATCTGACCAACAGCAAGTTGGAAGTTATCACATACTGAAGTGAAAACACGTTTTCCCTTAAGATACAACATGATTTGAGTAAAGAAAATTACCTTAATTTCTCAAGTGTCCAAATGAATATGAATGTTTGCAGTGCATGAACTGATAAAACACATCAAGACTGAGGTGATAAAAACTCCCTCATATTGCCCAGGACCAAATCTCAGTAGTAATAGTTGTTGGAACTCAACATTTTATGTCTGGATTGTTATTTAAGACTATAATAATATTTACTCTGTAAGTAGCTAAACCCAAATTCAAACTTTTGGCAAACTGCAAAACTTTTTCAAATTTTTTTTTACTTAATTGTCACTATATTGGGACAAAGAAATATGAGATGGATAATCTGTGGAGAAAAAAAAGAGCTTCTCTGGCTTCTCCCAGTGCTAACCAGAAACAACCAATCAGAGCCAGGAGGAGGGTCCTAGCGCTGTCAATCATGCCTGTATGTGCATTTCTTTAGAGGAAATAGCAGCGTGGCAGTGAAGAAGCTCGATCTTTTCACAGAATATCTGTCTCATATTAATCTGTCACAACATGGTGACAGTTTTAACAAAAATGTAATAAATAAATAAAAAAGCTATATATTTTTAAATTAAAGATACATTACTTCAGCTTTAAATCAAGGCCAAAAACCTACCTGTTTAGAGTCACCTTTGATTCATAATAACTGGAACAGTGATCAATGTATTTCATCTACATTTTCTTTCATTTGACGAAATTTCAGTGTCATGATCGGTTACTGTTATGTAAAGCACTTTGAACTTCCGTGTTAATGAAATATGCCATACCAATAAACTTGACTTGAAACTACATCACTGATGTTTCCAGAAGGCATATGCAGCAAAAACACAAAGAATTACATGACAGTGTTCAAATCTGAAACTGCATATAGAAAGAAAAATATGTTTAAAACAAGCTCAAGTGTTACCTAGGAACGGTAACTAATATAAACCGAGGTGGGTTTGTGTGTGTGTGTGTGTGTGTGTGTGTGTGTGTGTGTGTGTGTGTGTGTGTGTGTGTGTGTGTGTGTGTGTGTGTGCATGTGTGTAGCAGCTTAGTTAGGTGTGTCTAATGGGGTGAATGAGGAGAACGGTGAGAGAACACGTTGCTGAGGAGGGAAATCTCCTGTGTAATTGTTTGAAATTAGCCTTCTGACATTGACAATAAGGAGCTTCTGAAGGGGCCTCTGTGTGCCACGATAATGCTGTGTGACACGGTCGGGGCCCGGGTGGGAGGTCCAAATACCACACGGCTGATTAGAGGCCCCCCGACATGAAACAGACTAAGTTGAAGGATCCACCTCACAGGTTAAATCTCAGGGCATGGGAGAAGAACATCAGGCCATCAGGTTCTGATGATCCTTCCTTCTGCGCCAGAAGAGGGAAAATAAGATCCGGACCAGCTCCAACATGCCCCCCGCTGAAAACAGCACCACAAGTCTAGTGGCTGAGATGTGCAGTCACATGTTTCACTTGACAAGATGCTTCTGTAACATCCGTTACAGGGAGTGACAGGCGGGCTCACTGCTTGGTAATCACTTTAGTTCCTAATGCCGCTTCATAAGTCTCATTGTTCAGCTTCACCTCTCACTCACGGCGAGAACCAACCTTTTGAGGTCCGTTCTCGTCTTTTAAAGCTGCCAATAAATCATGTGCAGTCGGCAACAAATCGTCGGAGAAGATAAACACCACTGATGACCAGCCGTGACTCTTCAAAAAGGCTTGGATTATGTTCGCCTGCCATCCCTCAGCCCAATGGACTGAGAGGAGATTAATTACTGACCATAGCTGAATTAATCTAAGGATGTCAGTGGGAACATTTGAGGTGTTGCAGGTTTTGCAATCATATTATTATTATTGGGGTCATTTCAAATAAATATTGGTTACATTTAATAAAAATGAAAAATAAAAACATGTCCTCATTTCCAGTGAGCACCTTCAGCCTGGAGGGGCAGTATTATGTGTTTTTCAGACACATATCGCCATTTTAACTATGTTACCTTCATTTGTTTAAAAAGGCGATACAGATCATTACTTAAAAGAAATTTTACCTTGTAATGTAACACCTTGGAATTGGGCCTCTGTCTCTTTAAAAACTCCTGTTCTTTCTGAAACTCCACCCTCAGGAAGTCATCAACGTTTTTACCAGCTTTGCTCTGAGAAGTAACTCCTATAACGAGCTCAGCAGATGCTCAGTTCTACCAGGTGTTTGCTAGTTGCTGCTGGCTAGTCTGAAGGAGTGCTCTGTGAGGCAGAAACTTGTAAAACTGGAAACGGTAGCTCTGAGAAGGAGCAGCACCTCTAAGGCGGGGCTAGGTCCACCTAGACGTTTTGAACAGCTGAATGGTTGCCATGGCACAGATTAAAGGATTTCCCAAACATGCATGAAAGAATCAAGGCAACACTTCAGGTATGTTTTTGATACAGAAACATACCTGGAGAGTAACATTATAACATGATGTAAGGAGAAAAAAGAAGTTAATTTCATATAATATTGCCCCCTTATAGAGTGTAATTTATGATCAAATCAGGAGCTGATGAATGTCTGCTCCCTCTGCTCAACAGTTTCATCACATCTGGGAACTGCAGAACAAATTTATCACAGTAAGGACTGCAGCAGCACAAAACGCAGCTCAGAGAAACCGCTCGTCTGCACTGATGTGATAAATGTATGTTTGTAAAGTGAGGAGAGGTACGGAATGCGATCCGAGTGACTGCCACAGAAAGAAAACAACACATCTACAACATATTTCATTTCAGCGGCCGTAAATTTAGCCGAGTTCTTGAAAGAATGACCGTTTGTTTGAAAATGTTTTCACATTTACTTTAAGGACTTTCATAAGTCATGAGATGAGCATCTATCCAGGCTAACCCATCAGTCTTTGGGGTAACCGTAGGGTAAGTCTCTCATTCCAGTTTCTACTCACCGCGTAGCAGCAGACGACCAAACAAGTTGTGGTCCCTGGCTGTTGTGTTGCAGTTCCAGCGGTGGTTGCGGAACTGGTGCTGACACTCAGAGATCCACTCCTTCATCCCGGCCCCGATGGCCTGCATTACCTTGGGGTGCTGGCGGCATAGTTGGCGCTGTTTGTTCACCAGGCCGGGGATGTTGTCGCACATCACCTGGGAACCCAGGGTGCCCATGTACCTGCATGGTGAGGAGGGGGGAACAGTGGCATGTCAGATATTTAAACACAAGGCACTCGGCTTCGTAGAGGCAAACATGCAAACATTTAAGCCAAGCTTTCATTTAAAAATGCACAATTTAAATGAGAGGGGACACTAAATGCTTTCTTAAAAAAACATCCATTATGATGATGTATTATTGTATGTGGTTTAGTCGAACCATTTACTTCGACTTTAAACTACATCAGACTGTCATAAAATTACAAACAGCCCAACATAGGAGTTAATTGGAAACTCAAGATGAGATTCTTTAAGAAACAGTTTATCAAATCTAAGCAAGATAAAACTAAAACTGATTTATATTGGAGGGATGCAAACAAACTGGTGACCATTTACATATTTTCCAGATCACTTTATGCCAAAATAAACATCAAGCCTGAAAACATGAAACTGTTAAGGACCGAATGTCCTTAACAGGACATAAAACACACACAAAGTTTTACCTCTTTGTGTGTTTTATGGTGTTGAATCCTCATACATATTGCGGAGCTGTTTGTTGGTTGCTATGGCAACGAGTCTGTGTGTAGCTAGCCGTCACGGAAATGAGGGCGGAGGAAAGAATACGAGTGGTTTTGAGATGTTCTTTAACGGTTTTTCTGCGTTATTTTCCCTTTGCTGTGGCGCATTGTAATAAATTAAGAATACATCTCCAGGTTCCATTTAGTTAACTGAATCGTTCTATCGCGGCAGAACGGCTACGGGTGGCAAGGAAAAGAATCTCCTTTTGCCTTCCACCGCATTCGCGAAATTTCTGGACGTAAACAATCACATGAAATGTGTCTAAATGGTACCAGCTGATAAATGCTGTACTTGTACGTAAAAGTTTTACCACTTGTCCTAAAATTGCAGTGGAATTTTCACCTTTGTGTTCACACTGCAGTCTGTTAGCGGTGCAGTTGGTGCAATTTACTTTAGCAGCTCAGCTCTGACGTTAGAGTCAGCAAGGTCTGCTGCCTGTCTGCAGCTCCCATAGCTTCGCAGGTAAATCTTTAGCTCTTAGCTGAGCTCGAGTTTGCAGTTACGTGTAGCACCAAAAAACGAAATGGGGATCTGCTCCACCCCGCAGGAATCCGCTGCTGATGAATGGATGCTTTGATCACCGTCACGTCGTTCCAGGTCAAATTTATATTTCTCCTGCTTAATTTACAAAACGCCTTCCGGATATTCATAGTCTTTGAATGTCGGGTCATCGAGCTAAAGTTGTGAAAACTTATATCTTCTAATGGTGAGGCGCACAATGACTAGCTAACACGTTAGGAGGTTCCAATTTACGCATGCGCACGTCAGCTCAGGTCCTGCGAGTAGTTATTTTTTATATACAGATTTTAGTTAAATGAACTTAAAACAAGAAGAGAGCATCAAAGGAAAATTAAAATATTTTGAAAGGGTGCCAAACCCTGAAAATCTTACTTTCTCCAAGGAGAAATGTGAACCATATCGTCACCTTGCTAAAATAATGGCCCAAGTCATTTTCTGCTTAAGTAATTTTGGTAATAATAAATAAAATACCACCTTTCTTTTGGAAAGGAAGGTGACGATGTTCAAGTTTTACTTGCACTCTACCTACAATGCTTTATCTTGAGTTGATGCCTTTGTGCAGATTGGGATAAAAGAAAGTTCAAATACTCCAAATCTGTTTAATGATGGCAATGGAAGTGATAGTGCAGTCTTTGCTCAAGGCACTACTTCAAACACTTTTTTAATAGAAAGAAGATTTTTCCTACTTTTATTTATTTATTTTAAGTTTGTGTAATATAAAACAAAATTATTGCCAAGTTTCATTTGAAAGTGAACTCGTGTAATTGACCACTTCGGTTGAACTATTTTCCATCTTCATTTGATATAGCTATTTATTTTTATTCATTCCTTATTTTTCTTACTGAAGTTTTAATCTAATTGCAAATTGAGGGGAGAAGAATTTCTTGAATAAACATTGTAAGAAAATAATTAGATCAAGCTACATTGTTTAAATTTTAAATCTTAAAGAAAAGCACTCAGCTGTTTAAAAGCATTAAAACGGGAATTTGGACACAGTCACCTTACAAATATTAATTAATAAACCATGCAAAGATAACAAATGCAGATATTACATTGGATCAAGTGACTGGAAAGCCTGAAAACTTGTCTTGTACAAATATTCAATGTAGAAAACATTCTGCAAAAGCATTCATGTGCCCCAATTGTTCTCATTATTAAGAGGAACCCTTCATTAGAAGTTAGAATATATTACTATGGGGGGAATTTTGCGTTGGTAAACAGTAATAAAATAAAACAACAGACACTAAAACAACGCGACACTCACCACCAAGACGCATCGACCTTGGCCGTCAGCCAGCAGGTTGCTGCCGATAGAAAGAAACATATTCCACTTGGCAAAAAGTTCATATTAAGCAGAATTTGGTTCTTTATGGATATGCACGGAGCATTTCCATGGATGGAAGAAACATTTGAAAATAGATATATATAATTATTAAAAAAAAAAAAAAAGTCGGTGGGTCAACAAATAAAGTCTGAAGTACAGAGAAATGAGAGCAAGGGCGATCTGCGCGTAAAAGCCATGGGAATCTGCCGGAGGAAGGCTCCGCAGAGTGTCTTATAGCCCCGCAGAGATCCTCACGCAGGGGACAGACGGGTGATGAGCTATCAGGTTCAAATACTTTACACAAGGGGTGGGCAGGCTGCCGCTTCAGGAATGAAGGGAAGAAATTAGATGTCTCGGCGTATCTGTTCGGGCTGGTTTGACACCAGACAGCTTTTGGCTCGGGTCCAGAAGCGGAGCTCCGGGTTCCCTGCCACCAGCTGATGCGCCTCCCTCAGTCCAACGGCACCAGAGCGGGATTTGAGCCTGCGCGCTCAGAGAAAACCGAAGGGAAAAAAAAAAAAGTCTGTCGCGATCCTTGAGAAATGTGAATAAATCTTAACGGACAGAAACAGGACGGAGATTTAAGAAGCCAGCAGAAAATGACTGGTCGCTTCGTCTTAAAGCACCATAATCTGATACTTTGGTGAAGATGACGCACAGGTGTCAAATCTCCATTCCCAAGGAATGACGCACACTTAATTTCCAGTCATTTACAACCTCATCCTTCGCCAACTCAGAACTGACGGGTTTTGTTGTATTTTATTTTTTTTAATCAAACACTCCGGTTCTCCCACAGCAACACCTAAAGGTGATGTGTCCATCTCAATTGGAGTATTTATGGGCGTCTTTTTGAAGTCTCCAGAGGAAATCTGTAGCCGGTGTCACTCGGTATTTCCTCCGGCTTTGATCAGGCCCGAGTGTATGTGGAGATCTCGGGACCCACACCAGACCAGATTAATGAGGAAATTGGATTTTGCACATGATCCCCGTGGAAGAAAATCGGGAGGGGGTCAAGTCAAAGCTTTGGCACAGTTAAGAGCTCCACTTTGGTTTTGCAGTAGCCGTGATGTGTCACAGAACTCTGCTTTCATTAAAGCATTCACATTAATATATAGAATACAAAAAGGAAGAACTGCTACACATCTCTGATTGGTAGATCAGTTCACTTTGAAATTCAAAATTTCAACTGGTTACTGAGAAATTTGACCCATCAAAACCCACATCAAACAAACTTTATTTCAGGACAAGATTTTCAGATAACCAGTCAGAGATCAAAATGACCAGCAGATGAACTACTGAAAACACACAATTGTTTTCCTCTATTTAATAAAAGCCTCTAGACTACAAACTCCCCATATTCTATCTATAAACAAATGAACCTACAAGATTGACTATATAGAGTTTAATGAGAATTAGTTGAAAGTTAGGGATAAATGGCTATAATCTTAGAACTATTATTGTATTAAAAACGTTCTACACCCAGCAAAGAATCTTTAATATTTACTTTGTTCCTTCTCCGAGGCAAAAAGGAAAACAAAAATCAGCCTTTGACAAGAAAAGCCTGATCCAGGCACCTCCACTGAAAACCTCCATTACAAACCAGGAATGTCTTTTTGAACTTCTGCTGGGAAGTCTTACTGCTAAAAAGCTAACATGTCTACATTTGTTTATCTTTTTAAGGTATTTTTCTGGCTCTAATGCTTTTTATTTGAGAGTGGTCATAAAGCGGGTTGAGAGGGGCCGGGACTCAAACCACTGACGGCCGCATTGAGGAATTTACTTTGGTGCCATCCCGGCACTCTTAATGTTTTGTTGTTTGATTCAAACAAAAAGAGGCTGAGCTTCTTACAGATGTGGGGGGAAAAATGAAAGTCAAAATGTCCCAATTTTTTATTTGGCAACAGAGGAAAAATCTCTTGGTTAACCTTCAGCCTAACTCAAAACACTTTTAAGAGAAAATCTAATTGCAAAAAGAAAACAGAAGGAAGACAACTTAAACTTCCCAAGCATGCCTAAATTGTAACCCTATTTTATATAGCTTGCAATAATCAAATAAAACATTAGAATGAATCCGTTTACAGCTGTATGTGTGTTCTTGTGTTCATGCAGCCCTTGAAGGTTTGCAGAGGAACAGGAAGAGAGCGGCTCCCAGCATGCTCACACCAACTCCGGTCACAGCCCAGGTCCAGACTCTCAGCTGGGAATCCGGCTCAGGAAGCTGACAGCAATCCTTAGCTGCGTCCATCTGAAAAAGAGACAAGTGGACTGATGTCGAGAAACACACACAGTGCTTTAATATAACCAGAAAAATGCTAAATGCACCAGGTCCTGCGGTGCAGAATGATGTCTGATGTCAGGCAGGAAGAAGAGAGCATTGTTAATCTAGTCGGGATTATGACACAGTTTCAGGATTAACTGGGTGGGAAATATCTGCTTGTGTACCAGCATGAGAACACCGCCATCTTAGTGGATGAGGACATGTCTGGGCCCACTGCACCACTACAGCGTGACTCGCAAAGGTGAGTCACCTAAACTTCCTGTGCCAAATCCCCCAGGAGTCACCAGGCAAGTGGAGCTGCGGATGTTGGACAGTCAAGTTATGAAGGTGAAATCTGACGGTGTGAAAATGGAACCGCTTTCAGTCAACGGTGGCTTCTGGTAAACATGACTTGGGAGTTTGCAGTTTGGCAGTGAATCTAGATCTCTTGGGTTTGCTGGAATTTGACATCTAGCTGCATTTAATTCCACAAAATATGAACAGTACTTTTTAGTTTAGTTATTTGTTTTACTTAGACTTTATTGTCAACATCATATAAACTTGCTGTATTATCCAATAACAAGGTCTTTTTGTACAAAGCTCAAAACAAACCTATTCTCAAGTTTGAAAAGCTCTAGTCTAGAACCATTTGTCTAATTGTGTTTTCTATAATACTTAGCAGACATGACATGCCATCATAGGAGAAGTAATATTTAAAATCAACTTTTTGGAGCTGTATATCATGTTATGTCATTCTCTCACCAAAAAACATACCTGGAGTGTTGTTGCTTTGATTCTTTCCTACCTGTTTGAGAAATTGTTTACTGTCCTGTAGCAACCATTCAGCCATGAAAAAGGCCTGAGTGGACCTAGCACTGCCTTTGAAATTCAGTTTCTAGGTTACCATCTCACAGAGCAGCCCTTTCCCACAACTCCCCACTCAGCTCCTTCAGACTAGCTAGCAGCAATTAGCAAACACCTGGTATCATCTCTCTCTCTCTCAGTGAAACGCTGGTAAAAAAAAAAAAAAAAAAAAAAAAAAAGTTAAAGGATTAATAGAGGAGCCATGTTATGATCACTTCATGAAGGAGGAGTTTCAGAAAGAGCTGGAGTTTTTAAAGAGACGGGCCCAATTTCAAGGTGTTATATTATGAAGTAAAACATTCTTTAAGTCATATTTAATATATATAGCATTTTTATAACAGCAGGTTACATAGCTATTTGTTCTGCTAAAAATTTGTTCTATTTGTTCTGCCATAAAATTACACTATGTGCCTGGAAAACACATACTGCCCCTTTAAAGTCATCTGGTAAAATTCACCTTGTGCTTTTTAAACCAACCTCAAGTCATTGGAAAAAATGACACTTTTCCTTTAATTCCAATGTTTTATGGATCACAACATAATGAAAATGATCTAGCCTTAAACAGACTCTAAAATTTTGTTCATCTAACCTCAAGAGTATGAAAACAGTAACAGATAACGCACATGTATCGTAAACGGAACCCAAAAAAAAAGCTACAAAAATGAGAAAAGAAAAAAAAAATCAAGAATACCTCGACTGTTTCCAGATGACTTAAGGAGGAAAGCGTTAATCCCTTGATTACTGTTCAGTATACTACTTATGTAAAACCAGCAGCTTCAGGTGCCTTTGTATCACACATTTCAGCAACAAGGCAGTTCAAAGTGTTTTACATGATAAAAACAACACAATAGTCAATTATGAAACAAGCAAAACACATTACATTTCGTCAAAAGCCATTAACAAAATCATCAAGCACAATCATCATCAAATATACTGTACATATACAGGTGGGATTTTAGTCTTGATTTAAAGAAATCAGTGTTTCAGCAGTTTTGTGGAGGTTTTCTGGTCTCGAGTATAGAACCATACTTTAACAATAACGAGCTGATAAGACAGAAGAAGGAAGCTTAGAGAATCACTCTGAAGGGTTGGTGAGACAATATCCAAATAATCTAACGTCCATCATTATACAACAAAGAAGATTATTTTTACAAGTAAGAACCTTTTAAGACAATTGCAAATGTTTCCATCAAGATCAGCGACTGGAAGAGATTCTAGAAAAAAAAAAGCTTCTTCTCTCATAAGATTAATGTACCATGACAACCATGAGACATCTGGAACAGCTTCCTCTGGATAGATGAGACTACAGCAGAGGTGACAGGCCAAAATGCACAGCAGCCTATCAGCACAAACACTTAATACAATTGTCAAGCGTAGTGATGATTTGGCTTTCTTTTGCAGACAAGGACCTGGAAACTTCGCATAGATAATTATTCAAGAGACCAACGTAAGACTCCTTGATAGCATTTTCTGATAGGCTCCTCAGTTTAGAAGCTGACATTAGAATCCATGTATATTAAATATGCTTACCACTGTTTTTTAAAGATTAGACTCCCTTTAATGGTTTTTTAGAACTTAGTTTATGAAATCATGGTAAAAAGAAAGTAAGCCCTTGTAATCTTTAAAAACTACTACTTTTAAAGTTAATTCGAAGTACATTTTGTCAAAACTGGACTGGATCATTACAAACTAAATACAAAATGATATATGACCTGTTTAAATTTTTATTTGTTGTGGAAAAAAAGTAAACTGTTGCATGGAGACAGAAGGTTTAAAGTTGAAAGGTTTGTAGCAAACGTAGGCGATGTTAATGAAAAAATCTTTCTCCATCCTTTTCTGGGGGAAAGTTGTCAAAAACAAAACATTAAATAATGAACAGCAAATTAAAAACTACAATATAAAGTTGTTTTTGAGACGGAAAAGTAGCTTTAACATCAACTCCCATCATTCCTTGAGTCGACGCGGAACAGCGCATTAATACCGTATGTGGGAGATATCTCTATGTTTCAAATGTGGCAGATAAAAAGAGTAATTGGAGAGTAATTTATTTATTACATGGGGTCTCCAGATATTTATTTTGTGCGAATAGGACTAAAATTATGAGTATTTTTACCCCCAGGAACACTTTAGTGTTTTGCTTTGGCCTGATGACAGTGGTCCCAAAAAGAAGGAGCTACGATGACTGGATGGGAAAAGGCCAATAATTCTGATCTTCTGTTGCCTAAAATCCGACCCAGCCAATGACCTCATCACCACAGGTATCAGGACACTAACTTATTAATCTACTCCAAAGGTTTACCTAGTTCTTTCACGTCACACTCTACCTTCATTTGACAATTCTTTCTCACATCTCAAACTCTCTCACCCCTCAAATCTGCAGCCTCTGGTCTGCTCCCTCCACCCTCTCTGTCCCCCCTCCTCATATCATCCCTCCACCTCGGTGTCTGTGTGCTGACAGGTCGATGTCATGCTGGCGCTGACTTATGGGCTGTGAGTATTCTGCCTTGTCAGGACCAACTCTTCTTGGAATACCAATGCAAACACATCCATACACATAGAGATTCAAGTATGCACATGCAAGAGCTCCTGCACATACCTGCCACGGCTCCACAAAGTTCATATATTCCTGCATAGAACCCAGTGGTTTTGAATTTTCAAGAAAAAAAAACTCAGTAGCAGGCACTGCTGTATGAAATATATTTAAATTGACTTGCATATAGTGCTCAGCTGTGTGTATTATTTCTGTCAGCATTTCTGCTTTTGCACGGATTACCATCGTTCTAGTTGTATTCCAGACAAAATTGTGGATAGTCATGTTGGTCAACACTGCTGCAGTGGGAGGAGCTACCTGCTCTGCATCCACCACGTACTAGTCTTCACAGTGGAAATGCTCAGAAAAAAACAAAAACTTATTCTAGAAAATTGACTTGTAGCTCTTCCCACATTGCTGAGCGACAACAATTGCTTAAAAAAAGTAAATAAACAATAGCATCATCAATCCTGTTCTACATACTCAGGTGTCGGCATACTTCAAGTTTATTTCATGGTCAACCCCTGGTCACAAGGAAGAAGACCTAAACGTGAATGTAGTATTGGACATGCAGCTTTTCCATCTCATTTTTGTTTGGTAATTAATTCAGAATCGGATTATCATTTTTTATTGTCTGTTCTCAAATTCAAAGCATTAGCTATACAATGTATAAGTGTGTTCATGTACGTGTATGCTGACCTGGCAAAGCAGATTGTGGAGGCAGCTGACTTCCTTCTGCAGGTCTTTAGTCTGAACGACCAGCTGGCTGCAGACAGTCTGGGCTTCCTTCTTCGGGTCCAGAGAGAGGACCAGCTGCTTGGACGACCAAAGAAACGTCAATCTTACCAACATGTTAAGATTGGTGCTTAGACAGACTTTGACAGTGAGAAACAGGAGACAGAATGATGTTGAACCGTCATGTCAAATATGATCTCAATGCTCTTTTTTGTCTGGATCAAATTACTTCTCTCTGGCTGGAGTATCTGATTTAACAGTAATGTGGAGTAAAAACTGATGCAGCATGAGAAAATGTATTTGAGGCTTTGTAAATAATTTGATTTATTATTCCGTTACCAAATAGCAATGTCAAACCTTTGCATTTCTGATGACTGCTTGACACAGTATCAATAATGATACATGAATTCGTGTCATATATGTTTGGTACATTCACTTTCTGGTTTGGTACACACATAGCAAATAAATACAGCCTTGTTTTCTAACTATTCACATAAAGAATGTCTATATAAAGAACTAAAGTGTACTATTGTACAGTACTACATTCTGTCATGTAACTTTAAAAAGTGGCACCAAAACAAGTCAGAGTATAATGGATCAGCTATCACTTAATGCTGCTTGGCACTAGACCTGTCACGATAACAAATTTTGCTGAGCGATTGTCTAAAAAATTATTGCGATAAATGATAATATTGTTTCAAGACCTTTTGACACTGATTTAATGGAAATTACGTAATAATGCATGCAATTTCCTGCCACAGATACATACATTTTATTTTCAAAAGAACACATAACACTGGAACCGATAAACTAAATAAACAAAACAACCAAAAACAAAAATAAAAAGGATTCTCAGTCTCCATTAAGAAAAAACCTACTTTAATAAAAACTAAACAACATAAAGCCAAAGTGGAAATAAATACTGCATTCAACCAAAAGAGTGCAGATTATGAAGTCTGTATACTATATTGGCGTTCAGTAATCACTAGATTTAAATAGAGAAGATGGGCACATCCGACTACCTGATGCAGTAGCTCACACTACAAGATTTTTTGCCCCTATTTTCCCCTTACGATAATCTTAGATTGTTGGCTGATCTAAGATTGTCGTTGGTGATTTTGTAACCGATCATCCTGTAGTGTGATGTAAATCGTTGTGGCCACTCTGATCTAAATCAGGGGTTTTCCCTGACTGGGAGCTTAACGCTGAATGTGACAGGGAGCCAATCAGAAAGCACGGATTCTCCTCCATGCTTTCTGAGGGGAAATAACGAGGGGAATCCCAAACAGCTGACACTGCAAAATCCAGTGGAGATTGGAGATGATATGTGGAAACAACATTAATGTTTATTCAACATTTCATGCAAAGAATATTGAAATGACAAGAAGAGGAGTTGAAGCCAAATTGTTACCGCAGTTGATGAACCCGGTAAGTTTTCAGCTGTTCTTCGTTAATGTGACATAAATGGGTTACAATGATTTTCATTCAGTCAGGACTTTATGCTGACTCTAGCCACATGCATTGCAGGTAAATTCTAGTAAAGTATTGATTAATACCTGGTTTTAAAATTAGTTAACTGGACTTGTAGCCATTATTTTGTGCCCATGTGGCTGGACACCACATGGCATGACGAACCCGATCGAACTGTTATACCTAAGATTTCTGTCGGCTAATGGTGGTCTCTGAGGTTTTGAAAATGGGCCGACAACTCTTTTCGTGTGCGCTGGGCATTACGCTAAGGAAATAGGAAGGGAGGGTCAGTGAAGAGCACCGGAGTTGAGCCTTTTTCATTCAGTGTCATCAACAGAAAGAAAAAACGGCAGGAAGAGACAATAAAGCCAATAATTAAAATGAGGTCAATAGGTTTAATTTATCATGCGATTAATTGATTTATCGTTTATCGCGACAGGCCTACTTGGCACCATTTCTGTTTCTCACTTAGTTAAAGTGATGAGGGAGTAATAACTGTGGTCCAAAGCAAAGTTTTAGGTTGTAATGACTAAATAAAACCAGCCAGTTGTATAATTTCTATTGATGGAACACGTTGATAAAAATGTAACTGTCAGAAGAACAGAACAAACAAACACGATGTTGTGATTCGTGTTTTCCTGTGTAGTTATTTTGAGGTTTTCTGTGTTTATTTCTGTTCTTGTCCTGTCTTTCCTGTTGATTGCTTCCCAGGTGTGTCTAGTTTCCTGATTACCTTCCCTGTGTATTTAAGTCCACCTGTTGTCTTTGTCCTTGTTGGGTCCTCGTCTGTCTGTCACTGCACGTCTTATTCCTCGGTGCTCCCTGAGTTACCTGTGTTGCTGGATTCAGTTACTTTTGGATTTATCATTAAACACCTTCTAAATGTCTGCCTAGGCCTACAAGCGTCTTCCTCACCACCAACCACACCACCAAATCATGACACATGATACAGTTTTGTTTCTTTTGACTGAAACATTCTGAACACTTCATGACGTGACTTTAAAACCAAGCAAGGAAATGAACTGGGATTTCGGTCCCAATAAGGAAACCAATACAGGTAAGGGTTACCTGAGAGGCCTGACGGGGGAAACGGCTGATGACATCTTGAAGCATCTCTGTCAAGTAGCAGCACTGATGACGCACACTTAGGAGGAAGTTTTGCAGATCTTCACACCTGGAAAACATGAAAAACTTAACAGGAATAATAAGCCTGTTGCAATAAGTAATTAATTGCATGGTAAATTAAAATAAGCTCAATAAGGTCTATTCTGATGATATTTTATGAAGGGTTGTGTTCTTCACAGAGATTTCATAATCCATTTATGAAATCCATTTTTGGTGGAGGTGTTTTATTTTAGATATTTAAAATGTCTCCCAGTTCCAGTTTGGAGTGATCTCTACAAAATGAAAGTTTATAAGTCTTTGAGACGGTGAACTTGCTCTATTACGCCATTAAAATTGTATTTGTTGGAAACGGTTCCAAAGTAACAATATTATCATTTATTGTAAAAATTTCTGGGCCAATTTATCATCCAATAAAATGTCTTAATGTTTCTAAGCAGAAAACATAATTTAAAAAAATAAACAGATATTGTTTAAAGATTGTATTATTTACCTATTTTTCATTTTATATTTAACAGTCTGCACTTCTTTTCTTTTTTTATTACTCCAGACACAGTACATGCAAGTTGAAGATGAATTTAATAATTGATACATCCTATATTGGATAATATAGGATGTCAAATAATGCCATCCTATACTGTGTAACTGGTAGGTACTAAATCTGCAGCTAATTAACAACTGAGAAAGAAAAGTTGCAGCTTCATTTTTATAAACAACCAGGATATAAAAGACACTGCATGCTTACCAGTTACCAATTCTTTAAAGATGGAGGTAAGAGGTTACCTTTTTTAACGTGAACTTTACAAATTATGTCTACATTAAGAAACAAAGTATAGTCTGCAAAAGCTGCTCAGCTATGACAGTGCAGACAGATTGATAGTTTGGAGCAGCTCTGAGCTCACATTGTCCAAGTCATTTTCTGGAGCTCCTCTTCAATAAACTCTACAGAAATCCGAGCAGGTGGCCAAGCCTTTTCTACTCGATGTTCATCTATTTTGTCCTCCCTCCCTGAATAGACCCATGTTAAATGATTTGCTTTTTTATATTCATCAACCTTCTGCATGTCTCTTCCCATCGCCTAAAACTGTGAGATATAGATAGTTCTTATCTTAATGGTACATTTCCCTGGCTAAGGGCACAGAGCAGGCAGCCATCCCAGCCCTCCTAACACTCTGTCAGAGGGGCCAGTAAACAGTGTCAGCCAGCCTCTGCAGCACCCACACCTCCCTTTTTCCTGCTGTTAGTTTATCTAAGGTCGCAGAGTGATGATGGGCCGAAGGGCGCTTTTCCTCTAAACCAGCTTCAATCCTTAACTGGTGCTAGAGCTGGCCTCAGGGGCCAGTGTCCTGCAGCTTTTAGATGCGTCTCTGCTTCAACATACCTGAGTCAAATACTGAGGTCAATAGCACAAACAGAGAACCTGAGTTCAATAGCAAGGCAACTTCACTGCATACTGAGGAGGAGATATAGAGGAAACACCTGCTTTCATCAGGAGCTGGGGGCAGGATCATAGGAAACAGGAGGCAATCAAAACATTGTGTTTTGATTACGGTTAAGGCACACATGCATGCACGCACACACACACACACACGCGCGCACACACACACGCACGCACGCACGCACGCACGCACGCACGCACGCACGCACGCACACACACACACACACACACACACACAAAATCCCCAGTAGCAGCTGAACAGATTACCGTTTTCTGGCCAATCATCGATTTTTAAAACCTCTTCCTTGCGCAAAACTTTTTAGTGAAAAACATGAGGTTTTTTTAGGCATTGCCGTGTTTTAACTAAGCAAAGTTATGTTCAGAATTCCAATTTGTGCGATTTTATGCTGAATGGAAACTCAGCCCATGGAGAAAGTGACAGACTTTCTCTTGAGGTGGTCAACATGGTGGAGAACTTGAGCTTTAACACCTCTGGGTTTTTAAGTTATTTTTACATATTTCAAGACAAATAAAAATATGGCCAAAACGAACTTGAAATGTTACAAAAGAAGACGTATTTTTGACCGAACTGTTTACTATGAACTATGAGCAACTTTCAGTCTCAGCTGCTGTAGCTTCCTTACTTATTTCAGCTACCCATCAGCCCTCACCTCGCACATCATTAGAGTGCTGTTTAAACCATTAGAGCCTGGCTCTGTGTTAGGCTACGAACATGGGAGAGGAAGGTGCAGTGCCACCATTGTGAAATGCTCATTGGTGGGGATGGATGACTTCCAGTGGAGAAGGACAGATGGGTAGCTTTGGGGAGATGAGCCTAGATTAATGTGCAGGATGGTGTAAGGCCAGGGTCTGCAACCTGCGGCTCTGGAGGCAGTAATGGCTCTTTGGACTTCCAACAATGGCTCCTCATAACTTTGACTAAAAGTTGTGAAGAGGAAACTAGTATTTTTAAATCTAAAAATCTTAGCAGCTTTACAGTTTTTTCTTTAGTAATTAAAGTACATTTCCTTGATAAAATGACAAAAAAAAGTAACAGTAGCACATTTTAAATCTTTTTCTCTCTGTTAGTTTAGAAACTCAGACAAAAAATCTCATATATATATATATATATATATATATATATATATATATATATATATATATGCATGCATGAGAAGGAATTCTCTGGAAAGGCGGTCTCTCCTAACCCAAAATAAGCAGGGAAGCTATATATAAGATAAATAAAAGTAGTACACAAGTCAGTGTTGTGGTACTCGAGATCGGTCTTGGTCTCGAGTCCGGTCTTAAGACCGTTTTCTGATAGTCTCGGTCTCGTCTCGGACTCGACCGCATTTGGTCTCGGTCTTGTCTCGGTCTCGGGCTCTGAGGACTCGGCATTTTATTTCAAGACCAGTCGAGACCGCAACTGTGAAAATATCACTAAACGTGCAGCATACTGTCCAGTTTATTTGTTAACATCTTTGTTTTCAGTGGATGCAAAACGCACCAATTAAAATCCAAGCAACTACGTGTTTCTCTCCCTCCCCCTTCCCTCCCCACCTTTCACTCGCACGCGGCGCTACTCCCTCCTCCCTCCTCCCCCTCCCCACCTTTCACTCGCACGCAGCGCTCCAGGACGTGCGCAGTGGTTTTCTCTCAGCGGCAGAAAATGTTTGTCTAATCGTCAGTAATATAATAGCGCTGCATAAATAGTAAGAAATCCGATGGCCAGAGCTAACTCAGCAGCGCTTCCTTTCAGAGACGATGGGGACAACATCTAACTATTTTCGTCACTTAGAAAAGTAGCTCAAAGAAGGTAAGCTCCGTTAACGTGATGTTAGCAAAGCTAGCTGTACAGAGACACATAAGAATTTGTGATGAAAAAAGTCACTCACTGCCTGAATTATTGTGGGAGATGTTGACTGACTTGTCGCATATATAGGACAACGCTATGTCCAAAAGTCTGCAATATAGTGATGTGACATTCAGAAACAGTCGATTCTTCTCCACGGCTCTTTATTTATTAGATAGGACTGGAGTGTCACTCACTGAGAGCCGTTGTTCTATCAGATTACCATACGCTGTCAGAATAGCATACGTGCAGAGTACCATGCCTGCGCATGCGCATTAAGAAGTCCGACCGTCAGAGGAGTTGTCAGTTCACCATATGCAGCAAGTTATGACGAAAATAAGTCATTAAATTGTTTTCAATGATAACTATATAGATATACATGTGTTGTCATGGTTGCAAAGTGTATTTAAAGCAGGTCTGGCTGCAGCTGGAGTCAGCTACAACACACGCCCGTGTAAAACTCACTTAACCGCTAAGTCAGGATGCCATACAACTGTTAATAACAGATCTACGTCATGATTCTATGTTCCTAGCATACATGCAGTGAGTACCGTGCTAGCGCATGCGCCTTAAGAAGTCCGACCGTCAGTGGAGTTGTCAGTTCAGCATATGCAACAAGTTATGACGAAAATAAGTCATTAAATTGTTTATAATATGACATAATATGATAACTAGATAGATATACATGCCTTGTCGTGGTTTCAAAGTGTATTTAAAGTAGGTCTGGCTGCAGCTGGATGCCATACAACTGTTAATAGCCAAGTGTATGATGATCTACGTCATGATTCTATGTTGCTGATTAAATAAAATCATATGGTAATGACAGCTTATGCATGTCTGAGCTATCTGACAACGTATGCTGATCTGACAGAACACCGTGAGTTCGTGCTAAGCATGACGATCTGACCTGACAGAACACCCGTTCTTTGTTCTAGTAATGCTCTGTGTACACTGCATCATTATTTAATTATGTACGTTGATATTTAAATGAACAAATAACTAAAACACAAGAACGAAAGAGCACGCAGAGCATGCACATTGCTCTTTGTTTTTGTTCAAAGTGGCAGCTGTAATGTCTGCCATGGTGTCAGACTACCTGGCTTCATGTACTGGGATAGAGAGTGAAAACAGTCACGATGAGCGCCTTCTGTTTGGTTACTTCTTGCTTGTTGCTCCTTGGTCAGTGTTCATAGTTGAGTGTTATTTACCGTCAGGGCATTGCCTCAATTGCTATGTTTAATGGTGCAACAGTGGTGGATTCTTATATGAGCAATATGGGCAAATTCCCAGGGTGTTATGTTTTTAGGGATGGCACGAGACCATCACACATTGTAACACAGAAATGGAATATTTAATATTGGTAAAATGTATTAAGTATTTAATATCTAGGTGTTTTTATGGGAATATGGATCTTTCAGATTACTCTGAGAAGCAATTTCGATCATATTTTACATTTTATTGTGTCATGTAGCACGGCCGCTGGTCTTGGTCTTGACTCGGTCTCGACTTTCCTCGGTCTTGGTCTTGACTTGGTCTCGGACCCTAAAAGTCTTGGTCTTGTCTCGGTCTCGATACACTCTGGTCTTGGTCTTGTCTTGGTCTCGGGTTAGGTGGTCTTGAACACAACACTGACACAAGTACTTGCAGCCAACATGCAATAAAAACAACAACAGTAAAACACTTGATTATTTTATGAACCAATATCACATTAAATTTGATTCAAGGCTTTAAGTAAAAAAATGATCTTCTTATAACAATTCTATAAATTCAGTATGCCCATCAGACTTCTTTAACTATGTAGTCATATTGTTGTATTACATGGAACTAAATATTTTAGAATGTAGTGCAAGTATTCCAGAAGTGATGTAGAGAACAATTGTTTTGAAACTATAATAAACATTTTAAACATTTATTGCCCATACCCTACCCATTCTCTCCAGTTCCCAGTTGGATCTTGTCTAGGTCTACTTTGTCCAGGTGCATCTGCTGCACAGCGCTCAACACCTTCTGCTGGTCCACTGGGTTGGTGATGCCAATCTGACAAAAGGGGGGAAAAAACCAACAACAAAAAAAAAAAAACGTAAAGATGTCTTCTAGTGGATTCCGTGCACTTTAAATGCAACGAAAAAGTTTAAAATTTATTTTTTTAAGTTTAAACTTGTGCACAAAGCATTGTTTCTTATATTATCCTCCACCTTTTCAAAGTCCTCCTTCTCCATGGTCAACAGGTAGCTCCAGGTGATGTCGTTTTCCTGTGCTCATCATGTGTTATCAGAAAAAGACAGAAAAAAGTGAATTTACCAAATCCAACTTCTACAGCTGTTTCTGTAGCAGATGTATTTCATGCATTTTCCTAAAGCTGCAAAAAGCTACATGTTTAGCAAGCTTTATCTGTTATTTTACATCAAAAAGTGTCTGTAACCGTTTTCTTCCTGTTTGTTTTTATTTGAACTGAATTTAATCATATTTTGTTGAGGTCTAAAGTTTAATAAGTAAGAATCTACTTCTGAATTTTTGCTTGTACTGATGCAGAAATTTTGTGCGTCACACCCCAAGTTAAATCTCGTCTCAGTGTGTGGTACTTACAGCCATGATGTCAGTGAGGTAACCCAGATTAAGGCCATGCAGGAGAAGTTCAAGTTCATCAAGCTTTGTTGCACTGAGTAGCACAGAAAACAGATCTTGGCTCATAAACAACTGGCTTACAAAATCAAAATGTTTTGGAAATAATATTGAAAGTTGTGTTTTGTTTTATTAAAAAAAAAAACAGGCAATAAATGGGGAGAGGGATATTGCAAATGTTATTAATTGGATTTTATTTTGGGTACAAGATCATCCAAACAACACTCTTCAGAGTGGAAGAAGACTCAAAGTCAGACACTTTCAGTCTCAGGGAGGCATTCAAAAATTAAGTGAGATGATGCATAAAAGTTGGACGAATATCAGGAAACTTTAATTTATATCGAGCCTTTCTTGCTATGTTTTCAGGTTGCTGCAATAAGATAGAGCAGTTTTGGTTTGTCAAGTTCACCATAAAAAATGCCATCTACCACAGAAGTAAATGCATAAGAATCTTAGGTAGCATTCTGAATGACTTGTAGCAAACTTCAGCAGGTGCCTGGAGGGCAGAACATGTTACAGCAAGCCGCTCAGGCCTTCCAACTCTGCTGGTCATGAAACATGCTGGATTTAGAAATGTTGGCAGCCAGAAATCTCAGTGTTAACACAAGTGTCTGGACTCTTTGATGAACACAGACAGACTGATGTTTATACAGTTGAAACCAGATATTTACAAGGAATACAAAGACACAGACATTTTTTAACAGTCTGAAGTTAAATCAGACCAAACTTCTCTTGTTTTAGGTCAGCTAAATGCCAGAAACATTAACAAGAACATTTTAAAAAAAATTTTGTACCTTTTTAGAACTTTACATGCATTTGTTCAGTATCAGGGACAACTGCCTTTTAAACTGTATGCCATTGGTCAAACCTTTTGGATTTTCTTCCACAAACTTCTCAAGGTAGTGTGCTGGAGTTATTGCTCATTCCTCCTAACGAATCTATAACTGTCAGGTTTGAGGCAGCCTTGTCAAGTCAACCTCACCGCCTATGACTATAGGAAGTCCTATAGAAGTTATAGGACTTGTATAGGACTTATACAAGTCCTATAACTTCTACATAGGACTGAGGTCAGGGCTTTGTGATCGTCAAACCAAAACACTGACTTTGTTGTCTTTGTAACCACTTTGGCTGGGGTTATTGTTAATTTGGAAGACCAACTTGTACCCAAGCTTTTACTTCCTGGCTGATGTCTTTAGATGTTGCTTCAATATTTCTACATATTGTTCTTTTCTCATAATGAAGTGTGGTGCCTCCAAGCCTGAAGTCTGGTTCCCAAGGATGAACCAGATTTGTCCAGCTCCACGATTCTCTTCCTCATATCTTGGCTGATCTACAGGTGTAACTCCAATTAACTCAAAATGTGTTAGTTGACCTATCTATTGTGGAGGGAAACCAAAACAGTTTGACCAACGTCATACAGTTTAAAAGATAGTTATCCCTAATGTTCACAAAATGTAAGTAAACATCTGAATTCGAAGTATGAAAAAAAATATATTTTAAATCGTCTTGCTAAGTTTCTTGTAATTTAGCAAATAGAAATTATGTTGGTAATTCTATCTGATCAGAGAAATCAAATAGGTTTCCTATGACTTAAGTTCAGTCAGTGAGAAAAAAATGTCTCCTTCAACTGATAGCATTGAACACTATCAAAATAAAAGATTCTAAAGATAGTTTAAAATGTGCGCTAAAAATCATTCTGTCCATCTAAAGTTGTAAAACCCTGTTTTCCAGCAATACCATGTTGCTCAACATCTGCTCTTAATTTTAATAGCAAATGGTTATTAGTGAAGGCTAGAAAAAACTATTTTCAGTACAGCAAGTTGGTCAAGATGTCACTAATTATGATCTGTAAAATATCTCAGTTAAATTGAATGTCTTTTTTTATGTTTGTCCTCAACATGAGTGGAAGACTGTTAGCTAAAACGCTAACAGACAGGAATGCCACATACCAAACATGGTTAAATATAATGCAGAGTTTCTGGCAGCAGAGCCTGAGTGGACTAAACAACCATGGAGGAGATTTATTATTGTTTATGTCTGGTGGTACAATGGATCAACAACACCTGCCACACATGCAGCTTCACACCAAACCTCCAACAGGAGGCGGTGTGGAGAGAAAGGAGTTTTACCCTGACAGCAGTTTGGAGAACTGATGTAGAGCAGTGTTTCCCAACTCTGGTCCTCAAGGCACACTGCCCTGCATGTTTTAGAAATTTCCCTGTTTAATGCACCTTATTCAGCAGATTGCAGTTCAGCAAACACCTCCTAATTGAAATCACCTGTGCTGAAGCTAGGAAACACCTAAAACATGCAGGGCAGTGTGCCTTGAGGACCAGGGTTGGGAAACACTGATGTAGAGAAACGCTGTTTGAAATGTAAGACTGGGAACCAGGAAGAAGGAAGAAAGTTTGACTGGATTTGTTGTGTTTTCTATGACATTATCATGTATACTTAACTGTGTACAACTCAAACTCTACAGTAGTTTAAAATTAGCTAGATGAAAAAAAAAAACACCCCAGAAAACAATGAATACCAAAATGTACAAGTAGCAACAGAATACAGTGTAAAATGTCTTAATAAATACAACTGAGGTGATAAGCTTCATTATGAAAGTTTAAGATGTGTCCCTGTTCCAACACCTGCTTCAAATGATTGAATTATAAAAAAAAAATTATTTCGATGATGATATTCAGAACAGTTAAAGCTGCAGTAAGAATGTTTTATTAATTTTATTTTTACATATTTGTTTAAACTGTCACTATGTACCGATAGCATAGTCAGAGAGAAACTGTGGAAAAATTGAGCTCCTCTGCCTTCTCTGTGGTTCTACTGCCATCTGCATAAATACACTGCTCCCAGTCAGAAACAGCCAATCAGAGCCAGGAGGAGGGTCTTAGCCCCTTCAATCATCTCTGTGTGCAGAAACAACTTACAACAACATTTAATTTCCCTTTGGGATCAATAAAGTATTCCTGAAGTTTAATTTGAATTACAGTTACAGAAATGCTAACTAGTCTGAGCATTCATAAGAGGTGATTGATAGCGCTATGGTCCTCTTCCTCTGATTGGTTGTTTCTGACCATGAGCAGTGCAGGATCACAGGGAGGAAGCAGAAGAGCTTGATTTTTTTCACAGATTTGCTTCAAATTAAACTGACAACACAGTGAAAGTTTTAGCAAATACGTAAAATCATTTTATTTATAAAAGTGACATTAGGCTGCTTTGACCCACAATTTCCTGACTCCTTTCTTTATCACTGCATCTCCATCAGTCTGGAGGCTTTAAGCACCTCGGCCACAAAAAATACACATCTAGTGTATCGAGAACATTAAAAGTCTATCTAAAAGGGAAAATACATTACATTATTCTACATTATCATGCATTCAGAATTTTCAAGCATGATCTTGCATCCAGTCATTTTCAATTACCATAAGGCACACATTTATATTAAAATATTGATAGCACTTTTACCAGCTACACTAAATACTCATAGCAAATGACATGACCTTCAGTCACAGATCTTACCTTTCCACAGAAGATAGAACATCAGAGTTTGTCTTAAAAAGCTTAGCTAGTGTCTCCTCCATAGAAGAAGAGCAGGCTGGGACAGCAGAGAGTTTGGAAGATGAAGCTAAAATCCGGGCTATCTGTAGAAAGACAAATTAAACATCTAATCAGACTACAGAGCATTGGCAAACAATAGGCATGAACATTTCAAATCCAAGATTTGAATAATTTAAATATACAGTCCAAAATGTAAGAAGTGCTGACATTACCTGAGTGTGCCTGAACATCTCAGCTAGATCAGCAGGGCTTTTGCCAGTCTTTGTCCTTATGGTTTTGTCAGCTCCCAGCTGAAGGAGCTTTAACACAGCCTGTTCCTTGCCATACTGAACTGCTATGGACAAGGCCTTGCAGAACACACCAGCATCAATCAGAGTTAAATCACTTTGAGAACAGTTATACAATATCCATATTAACTACAGATTAGGCAGTGCACAGGTTTTCAGTGGAAATCTGTCATGAAAGGGATAACAGTAACATACTGTGTATCCTTTACTGTCCTGGACGTTGATTTCTGCCCCATGGGACACCAGTAGGTTTATCACCTTACAGAGGCCATCTCTGGCTGCCAACATCAGGCATGTCATTTGAGACCTTAAAAAAAAAAAGACAACAGACATGTTGGAGAGTAAAGGAGGGACATGGGGGGGATGAAGTTGGGAACAGGAAGTTAATTTAGTAGGAGACAAGGGTGAAAGAAGACAAAAAGTGTCATGTGATGTGAAAACCATTTTCATCTGTTAAAGACAGATGACAGTACTAACAGATTAAAAGAAAAATGTTTGAAATGAAATCAGTGCAGGGAAACCACAAGAGGGCAGCACATACAACATAATGAAGAGTGATCAGGTCCAGCTCTTGTTGGTGTTGAAAAACTGCAAGCCCTCGGAATATTTAGACAATTTTTCTGTAATGTTAATGTACAGTTTCACAGCTAAAAGTATTTTCATTAAAAACCACTTGGACAAAACATTTACAATCATATGTTTCAGCTCACGTTACAGAGGAGCTCTTTAAAATGTTCAACAACACCTAGGCCTTCATTTTAGAGTTTTTATAAAACTTGGTTCCAGGAATTACGTGCAGCAAATTTAAATGCAATTTTTTCCTAATTCTTTCCAGGTCTTAGGTACAAACAACAAGAGGACATCGTGGGACCTTAGCTCTGAACCATCATAGTTTTTCTGAGGAATTTTAAGTCCCAAGGTATGAAGGTAGGCAACTCAAAATAACCTTAAAACCCTCATCTTAAAACTTGTAAGGAATCTAAGCTATAAAGAGCTACATGCTTTGACTGGAAACATCTATGTAAATCACATCATCATAATTCATGACTGACAGGAATGTAACAGAAACAAGGTTTTTTCTGGACTCGAAACACAACAGGACACTATTCTAAAGAGAAAACTCAGTTTTGTTGCAGCTTTTTCACACCAAAATTTGTTAGTTGCAAAAGAAAGAGAACATTATCAAGAAAATTAAAATATTTTTACTCAGACTATGTCAGGGGTGTCAAACTCCAGTCCTCAAGGGCCGTTGTCCTGCAGTTTTTAGATGTGCCACAGGTACACACTGGAATCAAATGGCTTAATTACCTCCTTCTTGTGTAGATAAGTTCTCCAGAGCCTTGCTAATTACCTAATTCTTCTATTCAGGTGTTTTGCAGCAGTGGCGCATCTAAAAGTTGCAGGGCAGTGGTCCTCCAGGACTAGAGTTTGACACCTGTGGACTAGGTGATCGATGGAAGGTCATGCAACTGAGCCCTGAGGCAGGGTTTCCCCTGCCTGAGGGCAAGAAAACTTGCTAAGCCCGGTGGTCGGGGCGTCAAGGCGGTCCACAAGCGATCCACCGTGTTTTTGCATTAAAAGATGTTAAGTTGAAAGGAAATGTAAAAGTATTAATGTGTAATTATATGTTACGGGAAAAGATCTCCAGTGAAATGCTATTTAAACCCAAAACCAGTCTAAAAACAACAAATTTGCACTTCTGTTTAATCCAATTTAAGTCAGCAGTTCCATCAGGCCCCCAGGGCTTCAGGGGCCCCATAAACGCTAATATTTTAAAACAGACCACAGATACATAAATGTAACACTTGTTTATTTAGATTAGCAATGCTGTTAAATTTTATTCAATTGTTTAGGCATACATAAATTAAATGATTTTAAATTGTTTAACATTTAAATACAAGATTTTAAGGAGTTGGCAAGTTTACTTCAAAGAACAATATTCATAGTTAGATTGTGTTGGGAACCAGGCTGGGTTAGTGTTTTTCCAGGTCCATCCACCAGAGGGCACCTTGTGGCTGTTTTTCCCCAGAGGTTGGACCAACAGGTCTTGGTTGACACACCTGCAAGAAATAATCATCACCGTGAGGAGTATATGAGCAGCAGGCGGCCAGTTCCTCCTCGCCAGAGTGTTTGCCAGCATTGGTCGTTGCAAGTTCCATCGGAACCGTTCGAGTTACCTGAGTCTCGGAGGAATCCTCTCGTGCCGCTTCTGCACCGTTTCCTCTCTGTCTTGTGAGTTAGACCTACCTGTCCGCCCTCCAGCCTTGTGAACCACCTGAGCAGCCAACACCTGGAAATAGCCTCGCCCTCCTGGCTCCGCTTGCCTCTCCCCGCTCGCTCTCCAGCCACTGCAAGTAAGAACTTATCGAGTTTCCTTAGAACTGAAGTTTCCCATCCGCATTTGAACTCACCATTGCTCTCTACCTGTGTGCAGTAATCCCCAGATCCTGGACCGAAGGAAGATAAAACTCCAACTGACTGTTATATCTTTTCTTTTGTCAGAGCTGTAAATAAACCTTTTGACTAACCCATTCTCTGAGTGTTTCTGCATGTGGGTCAAGAATCTCAAACCCATCATGACAGAACACTCTGGCCAAACCAAAGACCCAGCAGAAGCAATTCAGAGAGAGCTTCATCACCAACAAACTTTAATCCAGAGCCATGAAGCCGCACTTCAAGAACTGGGGAAGCGACAGTCGGAGACAAACAACCGTCTAGCCGAGCTAACTGATTTTCTCCGCGATAAGTTCCGACAGGCATCTCCTCCGGATTCAACTCCAGATCCGGCCCAGGAACCCGCTCAGCCCCCGGTCCCGATCCAGACCACATTTTCCGACTGCCAGCTGCCAAGTCCTTCAAGGTTTGATGGAGATCCCAGAAGATGCAGGGGATTTTTAATGCAGTGCAATATTCAGTTCAACCATTCACCTCATAAGTTTCCTCATGATTCAGCTAAGATTTCATATATCATAGCACATCTGTCAGGTCGCGCCCTAGACTGGGCAGAGGTTAAGTTCACGTCCATTCCCCAATATGGTTGCACATTTGACGAGTTCATAACTGAGTTCAAACAAGCCTTTAACCAAGAGACTGATAAATCGTTAAGTTCCAGGGCTCTGTTGAAACTCAAACAGGGACAGAAGTCTGTAGTTGACTTCTCCATCGATTTTCGCATCCAAGCAGCCGCTTCGGGCTGGAACGACTCGGCCTTAAAGAGCGTGTATTTAGACGCTTTGAATGACTCTTTAAAAGATGAACTAGCCACACTAGATGAACCAGAATCACTTGAGGATTTAATTAAGTTGTCTATCAGATTGGATAACAGAGTTCGAGCGCGAGCCAGGGAAAGAGGTAACAGAAATCCGCCGCCTGGACCACAACTCGTTCCCCGCAGTGCGGTGCAAACAGAAACGGTACCGAATCCCACAGATCCAGAGCCCATGCAAATTGGCCAAGCCAGACTCTCTCCCGAGGAGAGACAACGTCGGAGGCGGGCAAGACTCTGCCTCTATTGCGGGGAGGCAGGACACTATGTCGCCAATTGTCACTTGCTGTCAAAAGCCAAGGTCCGTCAGTAGGGACGAGGGAGCTGGCGGACCATCAAATCTGTTCTGACTCACCTCGTCTATTATTGCCGGCTACCATTCTCTGTCATAACCGCACCATGCCTATTTCTGCACTACTCGACTCGGGTTGTGAACGTAACCTCCTCGACTCCAGTTTAGTCCAGCAGTTGGAGATAGAAACCGTTCCTCTTCAAACCCCTCTCCGTGTGTCTGCTCTCGATGGTAAGGCACTCCCACAGATCACTCACCAGACCAAACCAGTTCAGCTAGTAGTCTCAGGTAACCACTCTGAAACCATATCTTTCTATGTCTTTCCTACGGCAAGTTCTCCGCTAATTCTAGGTTTTGAATGGTTACAACAACACAATCCTAATATCAACTGGTCAGACCAACACATTGAATCATGGTCAGCATTTTGTCATTCCACTTGTCTCCGCTCAGCCGTTTCTCCAGGTCCGCCCCCGGCAGAAAGTAATGGGGCTGACCCTCCAGATATTTCCGGGGTGCCCGCCGAATACCATGATTTAGCTCAGGTTTTCATTAAATCCAAGGCATCCTCTCTCCCTCCCCACAGACCATATGATTGCGCTATTGATCTCCTGCCGGGAGCCCCTCTACCCAACAGTAAACTTTATAACATCTCTAAGCCAGAGAGGGAAACCATGGAGAGATACATAAAGGAATCATCAGCTGCAGGGATTATCCGACCGTCCTCTTCACCTCTGGGTGCGGGGTTTTTTTTTGTCAGCAAAAGAGACGGGTCTCTCAGACCATGTATTGACTATAGAGGTTTGAACCAGATAACGATTAAAAATAAGTATCCTCTACCACTTCTCTCTTCAGCGTTTGAGCCACTCCACGGGGCTACGTTTTTTACGAAGCTTGACCTGAGAAACGCGTATCATCTGCTCCGTATCAGAAAAGGGGACGAGTGGAAGACGGCATTCAAGACCCCCCTAGGTCATTTCGAGTATCTGGTGATGCCTTTCGGGTTAACTAATGCGCCAGCATTTTTTCAGGCCTTAGTAAATGATGTCTTAAGAGACTTTCTAAACGTGTTTGTTTTTGTCTACTTGGGTGATATCCTGATTTATTCTAAGAGCTTACCCGAGCACAGGAGTCATGTCCGCCAAGTTCTGCAGCGTCTTTTGGAGAACAAACTGTTTTGTAAAGCGGAGAAATGTGAGTTTCACAAACAATCTGTCACGTTCCTGGGTTATGTTCTAGAGGGCGGACAGGTCAAACCTACAGAGGAAAAGATCAGAGCAGTCTTAGACTGGCCTATCCCTGAGAATAGAAAACAGTTGCAAAGGTTTCTCGGTTTTGCTAATTTTTATAGACGGTTCATTCGTAACTACAGTCTAACTGCCCAACCTTTAACCGCTCTGACCTCCACCAAGGTTCCTTACCGTTGGTCCCCTGAGGCTGAGGCTGCCTTCACTCAACTCAAGACCCTGTTTGCTAATGCGCCCATCCTCATACAACCTGATCCCACTAGGCAGTTCATCCTAGAGGTAGATGCCTCCGAGACAGGGGTGGGAGCAGTTCTCTCCCAGTTCTCCGAGAATGATCACAAGACCCACCCTTGTGCCTTTTTTTCTCGCAAACTTTCCCCAGCGGAGAGAAATTATGATGTGGGTGACAGGGAGTTGCTGGCTATCAAGCTAGCGTTGGAAGAGTGGAGACACTGGTTAGAAGGTGCGGAACATCCGGTTTTAGTTTGGACTGATCACAAGAACTTATCATACCTCAAATCAGCTAAGAGACTGAATCCCCGCCAATCCCGATGGTCATTGTTCTTTTCACGATTTAATTTGTCTATTTCTTACCGCCCAGGATCCAGAAATGTGAAACCCGATGCTCTCTCCAGGTTATATTCTCCAGATGAGTCCGAGAAGTCACCCAGTCCTATTTTGCCTCCTAGCTGCTCTGTCGCCATGGTTACCTGGGAAATAGAAGACCTGGTTAAGCAGGCCCAACAATCAGAGCCTGATCCTGGCACTGGTCCTAGCAACAAGATGTATGTTCCCCCATCCGTCAGAGCCCGCCTGATAACCTGGATGCATACCTCTAAGTTTTCAGGTCATCCAGGGGTCAGCAGAACGGTGGCGCTAATCAACCGTCGTTTCTGGTGGCCATCCATACACAGAGACGTCAGGGAATATGTGTTGGCCTGTTCCATTTGTGCCAGAAACAAGGCTTCCCACCAGCCTCCCTCCGGCCTGCTGCAACCCCTGCCCATCCCCAAGCGACCTTGGTCTCACGTTGCCATTGATTTCGTCACCGGATTACCCGTGTCTAAAGGTATGTCCACCATTTTAACAATCATTGATCGTTTTTCTAAGGCCTGCCATCTGGTCCCTTTAAAGAAGCTTCCCTCAGCCTTTCAGACTGCTCTGCTGCTCGTGAAACATGTCTTTAAGCTGCATGGTATCCCACAGGAAATTCTCTCAGATCGGGGTCCACAGTTTTCCTCCCGAGTGTGGAAACATTTTTGTTCGGCTCTTGGTGCCAAGGTTTCACTCACGTCAGGTTATCACCCCCAGTCTAATGGCCAAGTTGAGCGTCTGAATCAAGAGTTGGAGGCCACCCTCAGATGCCTCACGTCTTCAAGCCCAACCGACTGGAGCCTTTACTTACCGTGGGTTGAATATGCACATAACTCGCACCGCTCATCTGCTACAGGTTTTTCCCCTTTTGAGGCATCACTTGGTTATCAACCCCCACTCTTTTCTGCTGAGGAGAAGGAGATCTCGGTGACCTCTGTCCAGCATCACATTCGCCGGTGTAAGACCATCTGGGACAGGACTATCGTCGCCCTCAACCGCACAACAGAGCAGAATCGTCGTTGGGCCAATCGTAGGAGGCGTGCCGCCCCCACGTTCCTTCCTGGCCAGAAGGTCTGGCTCTCTGCCAAGGACATTCCTTTGAAGTCCGTGTCGAAGAAATTATCTCCCCGTTTCATTGGACCCTATGAGGTGGAGCAGCTCGTCGGCCCGTCCGCTGTCCGTCTGCGCCTGCCACCTTCACTCCGCATCCATCCTACCTTTCATGTTTCTCAGATCAAACCAGTCCATTCCAGTCCACTGTGCCCCCCTGCTGAGCCCCCTGCCCCCCTCGACATTGACGGCCACCCTGCCTACACGGTCCGCCGGATTGTGGACTCCCGCCGTCGTGGGCGGGGTTGGCAATACCTGGTGGACTGGGAGGGTTATGGGCCGGAGGACCGCATGTGGGTACCCGGTTCCTTTATTTTGGATTCGACCCTCATTTCCAATTTTCGTTCCTCCCAACCTTCTGCTTCTTCGGGACCGCCAGGTGGCGGTCATTGAGGGGGGGGTACTGTTGGGAACCAGGCTGGGTTAGTGTTTTTCCAGGTCCATCCACCAGAGGGCACCTTGTGGCTGTTTTTCCCCAGAGGTTGGACCAACAGGTCTTGGTTGACACACCTGCAAGAAATAATCATCACCGTGAGGAGTATATGAGCAGCAGGCGGCCAGTTCCTCCTCGCCAGAGTGTTTGCCAGCATTGGTCGTTGCAAGTTCCATCGGAACCGTTCGAGTTACCTGAGTCTCGGAGGAATCCTCTCGTGCCGCTTCTGCACCGTTTCCTCTCTGTCTTGTGAGTTAGACCTACCTGTCCGCCCTCCAGCCTTGTGAACCACCTGAGCAGCCAACACCTGGAAATAGCCTCGCCCTCCTGGCTCCGCTTGCCTCTCCCCGCTCGCTCTCCAGCCACTGCAAGTAAGAACTTATCGAGTTTCCTTAGAACTGAAGTTTCCCATCCGCATTTGAACTCACCATTGCTCTCTACCTGTGTGCAGTAATCCCCAGATCCTGGACCGAAGGAAGATAAAACTCCAACTGACTGTTATATCTTTTCTTTTGTCAGAGCTGTAAATAAACCTTTTGACTAACCCATTCTCTGAGTGTTTCTGCATGTGGGTCAAGAATCTCAAACCCATCATGACAGAACACTCTGGCCAAACCAAAGACCCAGCAGAAGCAATTCAGAGAGAGCTTCATCACCAACAAACTTTAATCCAGAGCCATGAAGCCGCACTTCAAGAACTGGGGAAGCGACAGTCGGAGACAAACAACCGTCTAGCCGAGCTAACTGATTTTCTCCGCGATAAGTTCCGACAGGCATCTCCTCCGGATTCAACTCCAGATCCGGCCCAGGAACCCGCTCAGCCCCCGGTCCCGATCCAGACCACATTTTCCGACTGCCAGCTGCCAAGTCCTTCAAGGTTTGATGGAGATCCCAGAAGATGCAGGGGATTTTTAATGCAGTGCAATATTCAGTTCAACCATTCACCTCATAAGTTTCCTCATGATTCAGCTAAGATTTCATATATCATAGCACATCTGTCAGGTCGCGCCCTAGACTGGGCAGAGGTTAAGTTCACGTCCATTCCCCAATATGGTTGCACATTTGACGAGTTCATAACTGAGTTCAAACAAGCCTTTAACCAAGAGACTGATAAATCGTTAAGTTCCAGGGCTCTGTTGAAACTCAAACAGGGACAGAAGTCTGTAGTTGACTTCTCCATCGATTTTCGCATCCAAGCAGCCGCTTCGGGCTGGAACGACTCGGCCTTAAAGAGCGTGTATTTAGACGCTTTGAATGACTCTTTAAAAGATGAACTAGCCACACTAGATGAACCAGAATCACTTGAGGATTTAATTAAGTTGTCTATCAGATTGGATAACAGAGTTCGAGCGCGAGCCAGGGAAAGAGGTAACAGAAATCCGCCGCCTGGACCACAACTCGTTCCCCGCAGTGCGGTGCAAACAGAAACGGTACCGAATCCCACAGATCCAGAGCCCATGCAAATTGGCCAAGCCAGACTCTCTCCCGAGGAGAGACAACGTCGGAGGCGGGCAAGACTCTGCCTCTATTGCGGGGAGGCAGGACACTATGTCGCCAATTGTCACTTGCTGTCAAAAGCCAAGGTCCGTCAGTAGGGACGAGGGAGCTGGCGGACCATCAAATCTGTTCTGACTCACCTCGTCTATTATTGCCGGCTACCATTCTCTGTCATAACCGCACCATGCCTATTTCTGCACTACTCGACTCGGGTTGTGAACGTAACCTCCTCGACTCCAGTTTAGTCCAGCAGTTGGAGATAGAAACCGTTCCTCTTCAAACCCCTCTCCGTGTGTCTGCTCTCGATGGTAAGGCACTCCCACAGATCACTCACCAGACCAAACCAGTTCAGCTAGTAGTCTCAGGTAACCACTCTGAAACCATATCTTTCTATGTCTTTCCTACGGCAAGTTCTCCGCTAATTCTAGGTTTTGAATGGTTACAACAACACAATCCTAATATCAACTGGTCAGACCAACACATTGAATCATGGTCAGCATTTTGTCATTCCACTTGTCTCCGCTCAGCCGTTTCTCCAGGTCCGCCCCCGGCAGAAAGTAATGGGGCTGACCCTCCAGATATTTCCGGGGTGCCCGCCGAATACCATGATTTAGCTCAGGTTTTCATTAAATCCAAGGCATCCTCTCTCCCTCCCCACAGACCATATGATTGCGCTATTGATCTCCTGCCGGGAGCCCCTCTACCCAACAGTAAACTTTATAACATCTCTAAGCCAGAGAGGGAAACCATGGAGAGATACATAAAGGAATCATCAGCTGCAGGGATTATCCGACCGTCCTCTTCACCTCTGGGTGCGGGGTTTTTTTTTGTCAGCAAAAGAGACGGGTCTCTCAGACCATGTATTGACTATAGAGGTTTGAACCAGATAACGATTAAAAATAAGTATCCTCTACCACTTCTCTCTTCAGCGTTTGAGCCACTCCACGGGGCTACGTTTTTTACGAAGCTTGACCTGAGAAACGCGTATCATCTGCTCCGTATCAGAAAAGGGGACGAGTGGAAGACGGCATTCAAGACCCCCCTAGGTCATTTCGAGTATCTGGTGATGCCTTTCGGGTTAACTAATGCGCCAGCATTTTTTCAGGCCTTAGTAAATGATGTCTTAAGAGACTTTCTAAACGTGTTTGTTTTTGTCTACTTGGGTGATATCCTGATTTATTCTAAGAGCTTACCCGAGCACAGGAGTCATGTCCGCCAAGTTCTGCAGCGTCTTTTGGAGAACAAACTGTTTTGTAAAGCGGAGAAATGTGAGTTTCACAAACAATCTGTCACGTTCCTGGGTTATGTTCTAGAGGGCGGACAGGTCAAACCTACAGAGGAAAAGATCAGAGCAGTCTTAGACTGGCCTATCCCTGAGAATAGAAAACAGTTGCAAAGGTTTCTCGGTTTTGCTAATTTTTATAGACGGTTCATTCGTAACTACAGTCTAACTGCCCAACCTTTAACCGCTCTGACCTCCACCAAGGTTCCTTACCGTTGGTCCCCTGAGGCTGAGGCTGCCTTCACTCAACTCAAGACCCTGTTTGCTAATGCGCCCATCCTCATACAACCTGATCCCACTAGGCAGTTCATCCTAGAGGTAGATGCCTCCGAGACAGGGGTGGGAGCAGTTCTCTCCCAGTTCTCCGAGAATGATCACAAGACCCACCCTTGTGCCTTTTTTTCTCGCAAACTTTCCCCAGCGGAGAGAAATTATGATGTGGGTGACAGGGAGTTGCTGGCTATCAAGCTAGCGTTGGAAGAGTGGAGACACTGGTTAGAAGGTGCGGAACATCCGGTTTTAGTTTGGACTGATCACAAGAACTTATCATACCTCAAATCAGCTAAGAGACTGAATCCCCGCCAATCCCGATGGTCATTGTTCTTTTCACGATTTAATTTGTCTATTTCTTACCGCCCAGGATCCAGAAATGTGAAACCCGATGCTCTCTCCAGGTTATATTCTCCAGATGAGTCCGAGAAGTCACCCAGTCCTATTTTGCCTCCTAGCTGCTCTGTCGCCATGGTTACCTGGGAAATAGAAGACCTGGTTAAGCAGGCCCAACAATCAGAGCCTGATCCTGGCACTGGTCCTAGCAACAAGATGTATGTTCCCCCATCCGTCAGAGCCCGCCTGATAACCTGGATGCATACCTCTAAGTTTTCAGGTCATCCAGGGGTCAGCAGAACGGTGGCGCTAATCAACCGTCGTTTCTGGTGGCCATCCATACACAGAGACGTCAGGGAATATGTGTTGGCCTGTTCCATTTGTGCCAGAAACAAGGCTTCCCACCAGCCTCCCTCCGGCCTGCTGCAACCCCTGCCCATCCCCAAGCGACCTTGGTCTCACGTTGCCATTGATTTCGTCACCGGATTACCCGTGTCTAAAGGTATGTCCACCATTTTAACAATCATTGATCGTTTTTCTAAGGCCTGCCATCTGGTCCCTTTAAAGAAGCTTCCCTCAGCCTTTCAGACTGCTCTGCTGCTCGTGAAACATGTCTTTAAGCTGCATGGTATCCCACAGGAAATTCTCTCAGATCGGGGTCCACAGTTTTCCTCCCGAGTGTGGAAACATTTTTGTTCGGCTCTTGGTGCCAAGGTTTCACTCACGTCAGGTTATCACCCCCAGTCTAATGGCCAAGTTGAGCGTCTGAATCAAGAGTTGGAGGCCACCCTCAGATGCCTCACGTCTTCAAGCCCAACCGACTGGAGCCTTTACTTACCGTGGGTTGAATATGCACATAACTCGCACCGCTCATCTGCTACAGGTTTTTCCCCTTTTGAGGCATCACTTGGTTATCAACCCCCACTCTTTTCTGCTGAGGAGAAGGAGATCTCGGTGACCTCTGTCCAGCATCACATTCGCCGGTGTAAGACCATCTGGGACAGGACTATCGTCGCCCTCAACCGCACAACAGAGCAGAATCGTCGTTGGGCCAATCGTAGGAGGCGTGCCGCCCCCACGTTCCTTCCTGGCCAGAAGGTCTGGCTCTCTGCCAAGGACATTCCTTTGAAGTCCGTGTCGAAGAAATTATCTCCCCGTTTCATTGGACCCTATGAGGTGGAGCAGCTCGTCGGCCCGTCCGCTGTCCGTCTGCGCCTGCCACCTTCACTCCGCATCCATCCTACCTTTCATGTTTCTCAGATCAAACCAGTCCATTCCAGTCCACTGTGCCCCCCTGCTGAGCCCCCTGCCCCCCTCGACATTGACGGCCACCCTGCCTACACGGTCCGCCGGATTGTGGACTCCCGCCGTCGTGGGCGGGGTTGGCAATACCTGGTGGACTGGGAGGGTTATGGGCCGGAGGACCGCATGTGGGTACCCGGTTCCTTTATTTTGGATTCGACCCTCATTTCCAATTTTCGTTCCTCCCAACCTTCTGCTTCTTCGGGACCGCCAGGTGGCGGTCATTGAGGGGGGGGTACTGTTGGGAACCAGGCTGGGTTAGTGTTTTTCCAGGTCCATCCACCAGAGGGCACCTTGTGGCTGTTTTTCCCCAGAGGTTGGACCAACAGGTCTTGGTTGACACACCTGCAAGAAATAATCATCACCGTGAGGAGTATATGAGCAGCAGGCGGCCAGTTCCTCCTCGCCAGAGTGTTTGCCAGCATTGGTCGTTGCAAGTTCCATCGGAACCGTTCGAGTTACCTGAGTCTCGGAGGAATCCTCTCGTGCCGCTTCTGCACCGTTTCCTCTCTGTCTTGTGAGTTAGACCTACCTGTCCGCCCTCCAGCCTTGTGAACCACCTGAGCAGCCAACACCTGGAAATAGCCTCGCCCTCCTGGCTCCGCTTGCCTCTCCCCGCTCGCTCTCCAGCCACTGCAAGTAAGAACTTATCGAGTTTCCTTAGAACTGAAGTTTCCCATCCGCATTTGAACTCACCATTGCTCTCTACCTGTGTGCAGTAATCCCCAGATCCTGGACCGAAGGAAGATAAAACTCCAACTGACTGTTATATCTTTTCTTTTGTCAGAGCTGTAAATAAACCTTTTGACTAACCCATTCTCTGAGTGTTTCTGCATGTGGGTCAAGAATCTCAAACCCATCATGACAGATTGTTTTGTTACCATAGCAACAATCTAATGCTGTGAGTTTAATCTTTGAATTTACAAATACAAATTAGTAAACTGAGATTATAACTTATTGCTTTTTAGGCTGGCCAATTAAACTACTCCCTTCTCCCATATTTCATTAAATATGGGAGATCTACCACAGAAGCTGTTAGAGGTGCTGATATTTTTAGCAACAAAAGGGGCCCCTAAATCAAATTCTGCTCAAGGTCTCATACAGCCTTGGACCGGCCCTGCATGATGAGGTAATCTGCTGCACTACGCACAGATGCGCAACAAACGGGAGATTTAATTCAATGCTGCTAATGTGGCTTTAGTAGCTCTTCCATTTCGTGTCTGTTGAGTTTTTAATAAGCGTCACAGAAACTGTTTTGGTTGGTCGAGTTAATGGGACGAGTTTCTCAGATCTCCGTGCGGCCGCGCGTATTAACTCTAAGTAGACAATGTATTTGATATGGTTAGATGCATCGTGTAACTGGAAAAATAATACTACAAATAATAATAAAATAATATAAAATCAGGGTGATGCGTGACTCCGAGGAGAGCGCGAAAGCTCCTCACCGGGCTGAACTTGCATGATCAGGTTAGCGCTGCTCGTTATCCACAAACGCTCCGGCTAACAGGGACCAAAGACAAACTTTACAGGGAAGACAGACACAGAGCCACACGCTGGGCAGCGTGTTGAGATGTAAACGCCGCATATAATCCTTCGTTCACAAAGATAAATCATTCTCACCACTCCACAACGTGCACCTCTGAATTCGCTACAAGTTATTCCTGCGGTTCACATGGAGCTGCGCAACCAGAGCTAACGCGGGGGTTTTAAACTCTTACCTAGAGTTCTCCAAAGGATCATAATTCCTCACAGTAAGTTTATGTAAATATCCACACACCTCAGCCTGTGTCCAGTTTGAGTGAAAGGAGGTGCGCACGATGCCTCTCAGGTAAAGCATCAGGTTGTCAAAGCAGAAGTGGAAGAATAAAAGGACTAGAATTAAACATAACATAATTAAACACTGCAACTAAGGTCATATTTTCAATAAGGTTTGTCTCTGTTATTGGCAAGAGAAGGTAATAACCTTGTGGAACACGATTAATGTTTTTGGAACTCAAAACCAGAACTTAGACTGCCACTGAGTCACAAAATTGAGCAGTGTGTTGATTTTTAATGGACTTTGGAAACAATATCTTGGCCCATGCAAAGAAATTCGCTCAACAATTACAGACCAACTATCAATCTATTTTTATACAGGATGGTTAGATGCTGAATGTAGGCTTACTGCACTCTAGCTTAAAGATGAGCTATATGTAGGGATGCACTGATAAATCGGCCCTGATTTCCTGAATTTTGGGAGATTAGCAATCGGCCGACACTTAATGAGAAACCAATCTTACGTGTCTCCACAAAGGTCTGAAAATCAGCCACTGTCCCTCTTTTTTCTGCTGTGAGAGAAGGTTGACAGACAGGCCTGGCCACCAGATCACATCTGCATGTGCACAGTTAAGAACAGTCCTCCCAATGTTGCCAACTAAGCGACTTTCTCTGTAAATTTAGCAATTTTAGACAAAAGAGCAGAATCAGTATTTTAGGCTTTTTAAACATCAGTGAACAGTCAAAAAACTGAAATTGGTGCACTCCTACTTCTACTAGGTCTGAAAAAGTTAAGGCCAACACATTTATCACAAAGCTGTCCAGCTACTGCTGTCACGTTTCTCTACAACTCTTTGTAGATGTTATCTATCCATTCATCAACTTCTAAAAGCTCATAACTCAATCATTATCTGTTGTATAATTACAGGTACAAAGGTAGTGTATGCCACTTTACACAGTATGAGATGTTTTCATAACACGAATTAATGACATGGGGGGAATCATGTTGAAGTTATCCAGTGATACCTTTCAGACAATGATGTGTGATTCTGCCGCCACTGCAGATCTTTATCTATCATTATCTGCAAATGAGAATTCATCAAAAATAGCAGAACTAGATTTACAGATATGACTTAATTCCAATAAATGATAAGCGGCACAATGTTTAATGCATTATGACTTAAAGATACCAAAAGTAATATGTTAGTTAAGTCAATTAAGTGGTTCCATATGAACATATCTACACGCTTTCTAGTATTTTACCATCACCTTTTTGTCGCTAGAACAAAAGCTGCATATAAATAACCTTTGCTACGATACACTTTTATCTTATCAGCTCAAACAACATGGTGGGAGAGAAAAAACATCAATCCTGAGAGGTGGGAAAGTCTGGGGCAATCCATCACTTTATGCCTACAGAGAGTTGTTTGTGTCTCTCAAAGGAAGCTGCCTAACTAAATGAAAAGGAATTTATATGGGCTGTTCATAATTTGCATGAACACAAACCATGACAGCTCAGATTCTTTAACTAACATCCTTTAACTAAGATTTCTCTTTCCATCTATTTAATTATGTTTTATGTAAAAAGTAAGTGATTTTTTTTAAGTGAACAGAGAGTCATGTACGCTTAGGGAAAACAGACCAAAAGACTATTTGCTAGATAGATCTAAACTAATGCTGTCTTGATCCAATATGCATACATATTTCTGAATTTCACCAATTAATGATATTTTAAATATATAGTTTCAAAGAGGTTTAAATTTCAGAATAACAGAGCTTTTCATATTTGCATTAAGATAAGACCTGCATATAAATAAATGGCTTTTATGAGAGAAAAATAAGTTTTCTCTGCTCTAGGAAAGCCAAAAAGATGATTACTAATAAATACTGTCTGCTGTTTCTTCAAACCATGTCACTTCCTACAGGTATTTATGTAAAAAATAATAAGTCAATCCTAGACTGCCTTTATTAATTTCTCCTCATTAGTAGAGTCGCTGTTTTTAAAAACAGATGGATGTTTCCAGAAGGTCGTTTTAGACATAGGTCATGTTTGGTAGACAGGTGTAAATCTTAAAAGCGTCCGAGGGTCATTGAAGACATGATAGTAAAACAGAGTTAAGTCCTCTGATGACAGATTCCAAGAAACCAGTTAATGTTCTATGTGAACTCAAACAACTGCAACAACGCCGATGGCATGCATAACATTTTTATTAACATTGTTCATTGCCACTATCTCTTTGACCTCTGCAAACAAAACAAATGGTGTTATATTTCTTCGTCCGTGTTCTTTGGTATTCGATCATTCCAAGGCTGTCCACTTCGGTCACTTTTATGTTTTAGCTTGTCCTTCAGGCTGTGAATTCTGTCAGGTTTCCAAACATTTAGCTAATCAATAGACTGACATTTCAGCGTAAACACTGCTTATCCAGTGCCACTCATCCAATCATGATATCAGCAACTAAGATTTCCAGGAACATGACTCACTGTACCTGAAAAAAGGCTGCCCTAAACTTTCTCCAGGTCCATCAAAAATGATGGATTATGCTGTAAAAATCTTGTTCATTATCTGGGCTCTTCATAAAAGGTATTTTTGTCCAGAGTACATGACTAATTCTAAAAGTGGTTCAGTGAGAATTGTGATTAGCATGAAACATTTTCTGAAAGTAACTTCTAAGAGTTCAGAAACACAGCCATCAGGTAGCCTACAAATTATAACAACAACATCGTCCTTACAGTTTTAATGTTATGTATAGAGCAGTGGTTCTTAACCTGGGTTTGATCGAACCCCAGAGGTTCGGTGAGTCGGTCTCAGGGGTTCGGCGGAGCCTCTGCCGCGGAGATAAAGACACTTGTGTAAAGTCGTGATGACTCCCCGCTTTGCCATCATTTGCTGCAGAGGATCACGTTACATTGAATAGCCAATCAGAGCTACAGAGGAGGAGCACTGATTGAAGGAGTTCCACTTTCAGCATGGATTTGAGCTTGTGTCTTTAATTACTTCAGCAAAACTCACCGTTTTTACCAAATTCTATAGTCTAAATCTGCTCCTTAGTCGCATCTTTTTGGGGTTGCTACTGCCTCTAGTGGCGTGGGGGTGGTAACGCAGCTAATATAATTACATTACTAAATCAGAATACTGCAAAGTATTTTTTTGTGTCGGGGAGAGGGGGAAAGGAGGAGGAATAAGAAGGGTTCGGTGAATGCGCATATAAAACTGGGGGATCGGTACCTCAAAAAAGGTTAAGAACCACTGGTATAGAGTGGTACCGATCCCCCAGTTTTATATGCGCATTCACCGAACTATGGTCTGTTGTATTGTATGAACTTGGACTGTGTTTCGTTCTTATTCTGCTTTACCAACTGAATTTCTCTGCTGTGAGATACAAAACATCCAGAATGTCTTCACAGCACTTCAATGTTTTCAAATGTTATGATACAGTCTTATTCCAAATTATATTAAATTGATCTTTATCCTCAAAATTCAACACACAAATACCCCATTTTGATGGCATGAAAAATAGCTTTGAGTGTTCATTAAATGTATTAAAAATATAAAACCAAAAAATCCCATTACAAAATAAGTACAGTCTAAAATAAAGATAAAAATTTAGCTTTTTCCACTGATCTCCAGTGAGATGTTTCTACAACTTAAATTTTATGCACATGAGATAAGTTCATTCATTTTGATTGGACTGGATTTAGAAAGACACACATCCATATATATAAAATCCCACAGTTAACAGGGGAAGTCAGAGGTCAAACCCCAAGCATGAAATAAAGGAATTGTCTGCAGATTTCTGAGATAGGATTGTCAAATAAATTGAGAAACAAATAATGGGATGGGTCCAGAAACAAATAATGGGATGGGTCCAGAAACATTTCTGGTGCTTAAAGGTCCCACTGAACTCAGTGGCCTCAATCACTGGCTAATGGAAGAAGTTTGGAAACCATCATGATTCTTGATTCATGATTCTAGCGTTAGCCAGCTGTCTAAACTGAGTGTTATGGGGAGAAGGGTCTTAGTCAAGGAGATGACCAACAACCCGGTGGACACTCTGTCAGAGCTCCAGCATTCTCCTGTGGAGAAAGGAGAACCTTCCAATAGGACAACCATTTCCTCAGAAATCCACCAATCAGGTCTGGATGGTAGAGTGGCCAGACGAAAGCCACTCCTTAATAAAGGGAGCAATGGTAGCCTGTCTGGAGTTTCTCATGGTCTTAAGCAACTCAGACCACAAGAAACAAGATTCTCTGATCTGATGAGTCACAGATTGAACTCTGGTGTGAATGCCAAGCATCACACCAGAAAAAAGGCAAGCGTGGCTCATCATCAGGCCAATACCATCCTTACAGTGAAGTATGGTGGTGGTGCCATCATACTATGAGGATGTTTTGCAGCAGTAGGAAATGGCAGACTAGTCAGGATAGAGAAAAAATGTGAATGCACCAATGTCCAGAGACATCCTGAATGAAAACTTGCATCCTGACCTCAGACTGGGGAGACGGTTCATTTCTTAGAAGGACAACAACCCAAAGCACATGGTCAAGATCGTTGAGGAATGGCTTCAGAATCCAGATTCCAGACTTAAATCTGATTGAACATCTGTGGAGAGATCTGAAAATGGCTACACAGACGTCTCCATCCAACCAGATGGAGGTGGAGAAGAACTGCAAAGAATGGAACAAACTGCCAAATGAGAGCTTGTGGCAGCAAATTGAAAAAGACTTGAGACTTGAATTTTCACCAAAGGTGGATCAACAAAGTATTAAGCAAAGGTTGTAAATGCTTAAGTAAATGTTGGGACTGAACATTGAGCCCAGGCGCATCTGATTTCCATTTATCCTTAGATACCTCTGCAACCTGGTTTGAATCTGAAAAATGTCACAATTGACAGTGCACGTCACAGTAGGTGATTAAGTAATTGTGTCAAAGGAATTCTCTGTAGAGCGAGAAGACCAGCGTTGGTCTTGTCAACCATTTAATGTCCCCAAAAGCCCTGTGGTTTTCAATGCGTCAAAGTGGAAGACATCTGGATCACTCAGGACCCTCATTAGCGCTGCACACCTGTCCGAAGTCATTAGTGGAGTGTGAAGAAATGGTCTTCACTGGCCTTGAAAATGCTTAAGCATATACAGATGCACACACTTCACTACTTAGACCTAGACTGTTGAAAAAGACTCCAGGATACACTGAACCAATCATTCTGTGTTTGACACACCAGAGAAAATCCAAATACAATCCTTAGCACTACAAAGTTATGAAAAACTGTAGATGCATATCAATACATGTCAATGTGATGCTCTATAAAGTTATGGCCTTGTTCTTTTAGCTGAGCTTTGAAGTTTGAGGTAGGAGTGTGGGAAGTGTAACTGCTGAGGTCCAAACCTCATTCCCAAATAAAAGCAACACCACAGGCTAAATGTTGAACCCAAAAATGAAGACATTTTTAAAGGTAGATGTCTGATAAATCAACCCCGATTTCCTTCATTTTAGAGATTGATGATTAGCCGATACTTGCATGTGAAGCCAATCTTATCCACCGATCTTATCTATCTTGGCAAATGTCTAAAAGTCATCCACTGTCCTCTAATCCTGTTATAATCTGCTGTGAGAGAGGTTTGACTGACAGACCCACCCACCATGTCAAGACTGAAGTTAAAAATAATCACCCCACTGTCTCAACATATTTTTTTTTTTACCGATTCTGGCTGCTCAATTACTTTTAGATTAAGTGACAGCAGCTAAGCTTACAGAATTCCTTCAATGGTCCGTCATTTGTTCTAAGAGGGATTGAGTTTAAACAGTTAAACTGATGTGGACACAAGCGTTTTCAGTCACCTCTGAAGAAAACTGTCCTCTGTGCATCTTGAGTGTGTTCACACCTATATATAGCATACCATGGACATGAGTGCCATGTGTGAGCAGGGACAAGATTGAAGGAAAAGTTACAGGTCTTCATGTTCCACACCGCTGGATCATAAACAGTGGAGCTTCAAAATGCAAAAAGAAAAAACTAGCAGAAGAGACATTGTGAAAATTGTATTGAAAACCTCTGTTAAACTCAATCAGCTGATCAAAAGATGATCAGAACCTGGAAGAAGTCATGTGTCAGAAGTCAGCTTTGTACTTTTGAAAGACCCAGCCATCACAGCACAAAGTGCAATATGAAACTCCTATCACATAACGGATGCTGTTATGTGGCCTCCCAGAAACCAAGTAGTAGGCAGTTTATTTGAGAAAAATCAGTTAATATATCAACAAAGAGTCGTCCTAACGGCTTATACTTGACTCAGTGTTATCTTACTGATTCAGACAGGAAACAGCACACAAATAAAGACTTCCACAAGCTTCATCTGACATGCCAAAATCGGATCTCATTGATGTAGACACGTGACGAAAATTGCATAATTTTGCTCGCAGAGAAGCATCCACCTGCCAAACTCGACATCAGTTGAATTATTTAGTCACAGCTCCATCTGAAATGTTGTGTGATTGGTCAGAAGTCTGTTGTTTTATGTGGAAATGTACTTAAAATTAAGTCCAAAAAGTTCTATTTTGGTTTCATCAGACCAGATAATGATAATCATTCTCGTCTGTCAGTTCCTAAGGTTTCTAGGAATTTGAAGCTGTGCCTAAGTAAGCATTAGGTTGTGGGTTACAACTATGACTGAGGCCTTTTATTTCCTGATGTAGTAAAATAATCTGGATGATCATAAATGGTGAATCATTTACCAACTAATTGCATTTATCTAAATTTAAATCAGACTCATTAAAAGATTCATTTTATCTGTAAAGATCTGTCTAAAGGGTAAATTCATTGTTAGAGAGGCTGAATTTCCTAGATTATTGAAAGAGAATGAGGAATAGACTATAATATATTTGTTTTCAGAATCACAACATTAACACTACAAGTGAAAATTACCTGAAAATTATATTACATCCAATCAGTAGTTAGCCTTAGAGTAATTGCAGTCTTTCAGGTATGTAAAGACCCATGAAAAACAAGAATGAAACCTAACTTTCTTTAGGTTGATTTATCGTTGTTACAGAAACATCAGCTAATGGCCCACTCTCTGACATGGCTACACTCTGCCAGGTGCGACAGGTTGTCCTTCTGCTACTCTGCTCACGAAAGGATCAACAACGACAGATGCCGATACCAGAGCTAAACAGAAACCCCCACTCAAATATTTCTGAATAACCGTAATCACAGTTTTGCTTACACCAACAAGTCATACTCAGCCTGTAAAAAACAAAAGCTGTAAAGACGGATAGGAAAGCAAAAACAAAAAAGATGAAGACATGAATGCAATGGACCCCACATTGTGCGGCCGCATTTCTCAGCTTTGAAAAACAACAGTGTACTCAGGTTTACACTAAAGCAGGGGGATGAGCAGCTGGTGTTAATCACTAGTTTGAAATTCAGACGTAAAAGGGGGAGAGGAGGAGGAAGGGGTCTGCGCGTCGTACCCACATAAACCTCATGCTATGCTTCATCTTGGGTTTGAGGGACTGCTAGCCCCGACGCTCACCTCCTCCTCTGTTCTGCAACCTTCTGTGGCTCATTACTTTGCTTCAAATATTTTGTCTGGAAAGGAACTAATCAATTTCCTAATGCTAGGGGCGTCTATGTTCGTCATCAGGGGGTTTCAGGTGGCGTGAGTCCTGGTTGCAATGCTGCGCTGGCAGTGACAGAATAACAGAGGATAAGAGAGAGCTAAACAAGAAAGCCACTGGGGGCTGCAGCAACACTTTGTGACAGAGTAAAAATTCACACATGGTACTATTAAAAGTGTTTTAAAAACAATCTGGCTTTATTTTCTCACACAAGAGCTCTCTCTCTTTTTTAAGGTCTTTCTTGAAGCAGGAAACCAGATACATCATTTAAGATTGATTGAACACTCTAAATCCAACTTAAATATATTATTTAGTCATAGCAGAATAGAGAGGACAGTTTAGGATTAAGTTACATTAGTTCTGGAAGGTATGCTCATGTGTTGATCTGTCAGATATTCAAGGTATTGAGCCTAAGATGCACCAGAACGAGAATAATAAAAAACTTTATAGTTTATCAATATGGATTCAGGAGTTATGCATAAAATGCCTTTAGTGGTTCGCACACAGTAAAAGAATGTCTGCATGACGAAAAACTCTGCTGTTGCTTTTATCAGGAATTAATAGCCAGGTGTTGCTAATAAAACCCATTTGATTAATGAAGTGTGGTTATCTTTAGAAAAGTCAGAGTTTTAGGACTTTTCTGTATAGTTTATTGTGTTCTTTATGTTTTTGTACAATGAATAAGAAGAGACATTAGCAACAATTTTAGAGAAGCAACTTTTGCAGCTCACTCTAGATGAAGGCTTACACGATACATCGTACAATATGCACTATAAATCGGCATTAACATTGCTATCTGTCAATGTTAATCATTTTTTTAATATGTCGCTATTGGTCCGATATATTAAAAACCAATGTTTATTTTCAACTTATTGTGGTTTGCATTTCTTAAGGGGTTGGAGAGGAACGTTGGGTCATGTGATAGTGATGCAGAACTGGATTATGGGGTTTTTAACAGAAGCAATTAAGCAATATCAGTGATGTGGTATTTTATTAATGATATTAAAAGGGTAGTGAAATATGTATGATAGAAATATCGGTAAATACTGTTTATAGGCTGTAACAGAAGTATTAATATCGGATATGAAATTTTCATATTGGTGCATCCCTAATTAAACGGCAATTTCCAGATAACTTCAAATATGTACAATTAAAAAACACATTGATCATTTGAGAATAATGGTTTTGTAGCAACTCTTTTAGGTTTCAATTAATATGATAAATTTCAAAATTCATAATATTAGAAGAAAATTACTAAACAAGTATGGCTGGTTTGGAAACCCTCACTTCTCTAGAAAATATAGCAATATGATTTTGTTTTGAATGAGTAAAAACAAATGAATGGTTTTTAAAAGTTTTGTCATGAGAACCTTATACCAACTGTCAAGGTGTAATAAGTGCAGCACATAATAATAACCAATAATTCTTGAAATACACATAATATTAATTTGTGATATTGATAACTATGCTATCAAAATTATGATATTACTATTACAACCAGTAAAAGAGGTGTTTACATCAAAATAAAAAAATATTCTGAGTGACAGCAAACAGTCTGGCAGTCTTCTTTATGTCAGCTTATTTAATGCAGGCCAGTTGTGACTGACGCAAAAACTGAAAACCTTTTAGAAATATTCCCCAGCCTAAACACTCGGCCCAGCCAAAACTTTTAGCCTTTTGCCTTTTCTCCATAATTTGTATGCTGTCACACATATATTGTATATTGTAGCATCAAGATTATGTATTTTGATTTTGTAATGACCTAGTTCCCTCTAATGAGCAAAAACATTAAAAGTCAGTTTGTAAAACATTCATGCCCACTCTTTATAGTCCGTGTTTGTGTGTCTGTCTGGGACCCTCCTGTTCAAGCACATGCCATAACAGGACATTCCAAACAAAACACACTGATACAAACACACTGTATAGAGTACAGTGGTGCATAATGCTACCACATGGCAGCTAAACATCACAAGAACCATCAAAGGAAATCTGATCCAGCACCTCTGTTTTTTTGGTCTTGTATGAGGTCTGAAGTGGCTTTATTTAAACTTCAAAAGGGTTACGACTGTACATACCGTGTTGAAATTTGCCAAATATTTTGACATTTAAACAAATTTCACCCCTCACCTGTCCACCATGTTGGGATCGGCGGACCTGGACAGCAGAAGCTCGACGCAATGTCCTATTTTGTCTTCACTGCTAGAGGCAGTACAACTGGCCATAAGCACAGTCCAGCAATCTGTTAAGAAAAACATTTTCAATTAAATATAGAAATTATAAATATATTAAGAAAAGTAAACTAGGTCAAAAGCAAACTGGTGGCAAAAAAAGAAAATCCTGTCCATTGGCATCATATTGGGCTTTAAATCAACCCTTTAATGTTATGCCTCTAAGATGTAATAACTGAGATAAAATGCTAAGATAAACAAGTGAGACATAAAACCAAGTAGATAAATTCATTACAATAACCCTGAGTGGTGTAAGCAAACAATGAATTAGGATTTCTATACTGGAGGGGAGACAATGGAGTCAAGTTGGGCAATATCTATGAAAGTATAGAAATAATGCTAAATCAGAGATTTGCAGTGATTTTTGAGGGTAAAACCAGAGCTAAGGATTGTCCCAAGGCTTAGAATAGATTTTACTAAATCAGCAAAGGTCAAAGAAAGTCTTTTATACTTCAGGGTTTCCCTCAGTATATTGTCAGCCTGGTAGGCTACCAGGTTTTACTTGCGCCCTGTGAAGCTAAGAATTGTTTGTTTATTTAGGTTTTCCTAATGTATGGCTTTTTAAAGACTTTTAGTAGGTGTGTACATATTGTTAATAATATCTACCAATAACGCATAACTACCTAATGGTATTTTCAACTCTAAACATTTTTTAAGCCGAAAACACAGAGGGCCGCTTGACGACTGTCCCTAGAACTCCTACCACCGGCCTTAGCAAGTCTTCTGCTAAACCCTTTTCAGTTGTTCTTTCTTGTGCAAAGATAGTCATTTCAGTTTTTCTTCATTTAATTGAAACAAGCAAATGGAAAGTCAATAATGTAATGCAGACTTATATTTAAAGTCACAGAATGAATCAACCTCCTGGAGCAAGACAGGGTCCTCATTACAGAGTAAAGGAACTCAGAAACTAAACGTTCTGTATCTCATTCTGGATGAAATATCAGGTGTGATGTTATAAAGTAATAAGTCCTTTTATTTAAAATGGGACCAGGCATTTTAAAGGATTTATAGGCATGTGAACCAGAAGTAACTACATCATTGTTTTTGATTTTCAGATTAACCAGCAGACAGTTAAGTGAATTCAGCACAACAAAAATGCAGTTTCTCCTGGAGGTACCTGTCAGCACCTCGACTGCTACATGTTAAATAACTTGTAGGTTTTTAACAACTTGTTAATACTTAATACATTTATTAACATTAAAAATTATGCATTACTTGTGAGCGCATGCATGTGAGCGCATGCTTTCATATTAGACATGAAAGCAACCTCTAAATATGACAGATAATAGTCCTTTGCTGATGTTTAAATTGACTTTTGCTGAGAAGGACAATCTAGGGAGTCCCATGGTTTCACTTCAACCAAACAGAAGATTCACTTCTAACTTAGTGTTGGTTGATGTCATTCAGGGAAGTGCATAGTCCGATGTCAGGGCTTTTGATGTCCTCATGGTAGGAGAAAGGACCAGCTATCCCACAAATTAGGATGTTCGAAATGTTCTTAAAATGATTTACAGCAGCTGACAAGGTTATTTAGGAATCAAACTTCATCTTTATGTTTAAATCAGTGGAGGTTGTTAAGACACCAGCAAACACCACAACTTTCCCACACAAAGCTTCCAGTAGGGTACAAAGTATTTACCACAATGTTGGAAGCTTCCAACAGGAGAAATGCCTGAAACATACTGCACACATTGCTCAGGGAATGGTGGGTATAACAGGTCAAACAGCAAATCCTACATGTAAGCTTTGATCAGGAAGAGATTTTTTTTACACCCATGCTCCAAATTTCACTAAAGCATTTACAGAAAGGTAGATGAGATTTTAAAAATTGTGAACAATGAGTGTGTAATAAAACACCTTATAAAATGAAGGGTAGTTTTTAACATCCCATCAATCAGCTAATCATTAAGAGGGGTCGATGTGACACAAGAGTTGAAAGTGGAATTTAAGTGTTAGCACTTCCGAGAGAAAATAGGATTCACTTGTACAGAACTCTGTCACAGAACCAATGCCAACCAATTAAGCCATTAAAACAGATCAACGGGTGATAGTCCAGGAGTCAGACAAAATCTCACTGCAATAAAAGCCAATCCAGAAACAAAGGCCAGGTGTCCCAGGTTATTGGCAAATGCTCTAACTCTACAAATACATGAATTCAAAATTAAAATTGTAAGCATACACTCAGCTAAGTCTACAAATGTATGTCCAATTAGATTTTAAATGAGTACAAATTTTCTTTGCAAAATGTATTTTATTTAGATAAAAGGAGACGAGGATGGTTAACTGACTTCTGGGCTGTTCTTATCTTTCAATGATATGCAACAAGTCTGCCTTCAGTTTCTTCTAAATGTGGACTAGACTCCAGCAAGTGAGCCTACATCTGTGTGTAGATTCCTGTGTCTTTGCCGCTGTGTATGTTTGGCTCTATATCTGTTTGTGAATGTATTTACATTTTGAGCGTGTTGGTGTAAACTAGTCTGTCTAGCTTGCGTCTGACAAGAGCTGGAGTAAATAAATCTGCAGCCTGACAACCTGTGAGAAGGTAGGACGGCAGCGTGGTGACCGTTATCAATCACGCCCGCATTCCTGTAGGCCTCACAGCTTGGACTAACGCCATGATGACGTCACCACGCGTCATTCTCTTGTTTAATTGTTTCCTTCACCTGTCTCAAAGTGCGACATACGAAGACCATGTGAAATCAGTCACATGGTATAACTCTGTCTGTGAGACAGATTTTACGGTGAACTCATTTATTTCAGCTATCAATATATCAGTGCATATTATTTGTTGAAGCTTACAACTTTACTCCGGAGGAAGTTGGCAGCTCTGTGAAGGTTCCCAGTTAACACATTAAAGATACAAAGGAAGACATGGAATAGTGCAAATGGCATTTCATATATTTGCCACTATTCTAACTGACAAGCATCAAACATTCTGACATCGTAGATAGGCCAAATTTTTCTATGTGATAAATTGTGATAAAAAAAGGTAATGTCCCTTTGAGACTAGCCCAACCCCTTAAGAAGATCACCACATATATTAATTGTCGGTGTTCACCGTTAATGTTACTGATCTTTCTTAGCCTTTCTAACGTCATGAGCTATTTCTATCACTACGTGGTCGCTTGTGTACGTGATGCACACATTGAACTGAGCGTGTGCACACCAAGCAACACAGCTTACTCGACTTGTGCGAACTCATTGCAAATTCTCAAAAGTGTCGGCGTCAAAATTGACAAAATCTGAACAAAAACATGCGGTTGTACTCTGTTGAAAGGTGCTGGCTCCACTGGTTAAGTGATTTACCATGGTCATTCGGTTTGAATCGGCTTTTAAACAAATATTTAAACTTGCCATCGAACCAAAAATGACATTTGGCTTTCCAGTAGACCACTGCCTAATCATTATGCTGCTTTTACAGTTCAGTATTCGCAGATTTTTCTGTGGAACGCGACTCCAAATTATTCACAGAAGATCTACACATCCACAGATTTTGTCGTAAATTTTACTCCTCAGACATTTTCCAGCACACAGCAGGTACCTGCACCTTTTCCCGACACTACTTTATTTTATATCTTTCTTTTTTTCAATGTTATTTTTCATGTCCAAGTTTACGGCATGAGGCTTGAAGTTAATAAAAGTGGCTCCATGACGCTTTAAATTTGCCTCATATGGGTTTGATTTTGACCTGACTTTGTTCTTTTTAATGTCTGTCCCATATTTGTATGACATTAAGGGGAGTACCAACATTTGTTTTTTTCCACTTAAAGCACTGGGCAGTTACAAGCATTTCTAGAAGTGTTGCTCATGGATTTTTAGCTAATTGCATATATGGCAACACTCCATATATGGTAGGAGTGTTATCAAAACTTACATGTGTTTTCATTTATCCCATCCTATTCATTTATATTTGTAGTGAAAACAAACCAAGTGGGAGAACACTTTAAGGATCTAGATCTGGGTTAGGCTACTCAAATGATTGGAAATTAATACAATGTCCCAATAACAGCAGATCTAAACATTGTGTGCTTAATAACTTCAAACTAAAGGCTCATCTTTCCCAGACTCACCATAATTCTGCACATGCCTTCAATTTTACCTTCTTTGAGATGAGAGTGCAATGTGCATCAACTAAAAACAACTCAGGGGATTAGCAGAGTGTTTCTCCAAATGTTCTCCTTTGGCGTCACAACCTTTAAGTAATGGCAGATGGGAGAATTGATACACTGGTCTGACTGGTTGTCTGGTGCTCAGCAATAGCAGTTGGAGTAATTAAAAAAAATCTGCCCAAGGCAATGACAACTGGACTTTGATGCAACAGAGATCATCAGAAAGATGAAGAGGTATGGCATTTATTAAAACTCAAATAGCACTTCCTTAATTTGATTTCGGATGGCATCTTACCAGAATTGACTTTTAAGATGTATTCAGTACAAAAGTCAGTCACCATAACTGCCAATTTATTGAAAGTGAAATAAATTGATATGAATTGGCTGCTATGATTAAACTGAGAGTAATATTAATAAAAAGAAAAATATCTTCTTTAAGGCCCCCAGTTTATAATTTGAAAACAAAGTAAATGAAAAATAGGAAAAGGACTGAAATACCTACTTAAAGATTGAACAAAGCCACTAAACTAACAAACAAGCCACCCTAAGTTAACTGTTTAAACTCAGCTGCAGTAAAAAGCAAAAAATATGGTGGCTGTTTAGTTTCAGCTGATAAAGCGGTGTTACTTTGACTTGCTTAGACTAGTTGCATTTATAAACCCAGAAACCGTCCCATACAAGATGGAAGTGAAGGCTCAATAGCTGAGAAAACAGTCTAAGTAAAATTTTTATACAGTTAGACAATGCAGCTCCATGCACTTATAGAGGGCATTGAATCAAAACAGTAAACTTTAATGCCAAGTTCAGGCATTCAGGTAGCCACATGGAAATCTGTTACTAATCAAACATTTCTGCTGTACATGAACTGCAATGGAAATCTCAAACTTGGGGCTACATGTGCCATTTAAAGACCAGCTGATATTAATATATTGTCTCATGACATCCCAGTTGACCCTCCATACCCTAATTTATCTGAACCTTACATATTTAAAAGAAAGGTATATTTTAAAAACGGGTTGATACATATACCTAGACTCTCACCTAAGAGAAAGAGCAACTTAGTTGAATGTCCGTTAGAATTTCTCCTAAATGTGGCTCAGAAAACAGATTCAACAACAAAAGAGATGTTTTTTCCATTCACCTCCATTTTATAGGAACTGGTTAAACTTGCCAACAATGAGATAATTCTATCCCACTTCATGGTATCAATACTTTATTTTACCAACTTTTTTATTCAATTACTCGATCAATCATCAGAATAATCAATAGAATACTCGGTTACTGAAATAATCGTTTACAACAGCTCTACTGCAAACATGCAGAAATTAGGTTTTGAAGTCCAGAAATGAAACTTTAAAGAGGCAGTGTTATGTAAAACCTAATTTCTTGAGTTTTGCATCATGTTATAATGTTATTCCCGCATTAAAAAATACCCATAGTGTTGCCTTGATTCTTTCATGCCAGTTTGAGAAATCCTTCAATCTCCCATGGTGTGCAAAACACCTGGGTAGACCTACAGTCTTCTACATGCATCTCCTTCTCTGAGCTGCAGTTCCCAAGCTTCCAAGGTTCCGCATTACAAAGCAGCCCTCCCACACGTCTTTGCCATTCAGCTCCTTCAGACTAGCTAGAACCAATTAGCAAACACCTGGTGGAACTACAAATCTGCTGAGCTCTTTAAAGGAGCGACTGCAACGTTGATAAAAGGGTTAATAGTAGGGTTAATAGATCAGGTTTTCTGCTGCTGATTCTGATACCGATCACCAATGAGGCCGATCTCTGCCGATCACCGATTTTTGCCGATCATCTGGATTGACTGTTAATTTTTTGCTTTAGGTATAAATGGTACTACGTGATCTGACAAAATTAAAAAATTATCTGGCAATAAATTCACCTAATTTAGGCATAAAATGCAAAATACTTGCAGGCACAATACAGCAGCTATTCAGACAAAAGGACAACTGAAAAACCTGCAGTCAGTAAAATCATATTTAATAGTAAGGCTCTCAGTACCATAAATTATTAGTCAAATAAATCTGCCTATATCAAATAATGTCAAGTAAAAAAAGGAATCATTCACTCAAAGTCAAATGCAGGTTGCATCAAAATAAACAATCCTTCCTGATAGCTTGGCTAGCTGATTAAGGCTGGTTCTGATTGGCTGTTTCTGACCGAGCGGAGTAATTCTGCAGAACACAGGAGGAGGCAGAGGAGATCAATTATTTTTTCAGAGATTATCTGTCTTATGTTAGGACGACGAAAGTTTTAATCCATATCTAAAATATTTTCTATTTTTAAGTTACGTGCTGCAGCTTTAAGCAGAGGTTCGGTGTGAGAGTTCACTGCAGGTGGAGCAGAAACGGCTCTCCGTCTGTGAAATATTACTACCAGTAGCGCGTAGCGGCGGTTCAACAACGAGAACAGAACCAGCACCTTAAAATGTTTGCTGTGCCCGGAAAACACATAATACTTCCCCTTTAAAGATGGTAACTTTTTTAGCTTCAGGTTATGCTTTCTGACATTATTGCTACAGTGTGAGCTAATTTACTTGCTTCTAAAACTTCCGTTATATACTACAGACGAGTCTTGTTAACACCGCAGTCTGACCTTTGCTGAAATTGGCACTGGCTCCTCTGTCCAACAGCAGCCTGGCCAGGTTGCAGTTCGCCACACTGACGGCATACATGAGAGGAGTCCATCCAAAGCCCAGCCTGGTTTCCACATCCAGGCCTGTCCAAAACGTTACAAAAAAACAAAAACAAAGAGGAAGGCTGTTACTCATTTGGGTTAGTCTCATCCTTTGTACAATTTTATGTACCACAAAACAGCTATTTTTTAAATCACGTCTGTGAAGCAAGTATGTACCATTGTCCAACAGTTGTTTGACAGTATCTGTATCTCCTTCACTGATGGCTTTTTTCAGCACAGAGATGTCGCCTGATCCCACCTCAGCAGAGGCTAAGTCCTAAGGAAAACACAAAAGCATCCCTGTTACTGTCCCAAGAACTGTTTTAGTTGAACAAGAAATGAACAGCAGCTCTATTGATGTCCAACAATCTCAAAGTGGAAGATGAAAACTCAGAGGTATCGGAGTAACATTTAGCAACGAGTACCAAAAAAAGTGTCTAGGAGAAAAGCCTGCTTTGTTTTTATGATCCAATATTTGCTTGGCTAGTATATTACATTGAACTATGCATTCAGTTAGTTCTTGCCAGTGATATATTACACCTATAATGGGCCTTCACTTTCTCACTCTCTCCTGTGCCCACCACTGATACAGATCTAAGGCAGTAAGCACGCCTGCTTCTAATGTTAGCATTAGCTCCTGCATACCGTCAAACGCTGCAGAAGCATGTTAATCACCCTTTTATTCAGGCCAGGTGTGTTGCAGAAGGGAAACACCTAAAACATGCAGGACAGTGGTCCCTGAGGACCGGAATTGAGAAACAGATCCAAGGCTAACTTCACACGGCAGGCAAATACAAACCATATTCAGCTTTTTCACAGCAGTCGGGCCAGCTCAATTCCAATCTTTTCACCCAAATAAAAATAAAAATATGATCTGTGCCACTTCTTTATGTAGTACTAAATGGGAGACGTATCCGATAGTTTTCAAAGTGTCTGTAAGGAGAAACATTGTTGTGATGACGTGCTGAAAGCAGTGTCAAAAAGAGCAGAAGCTTCTTAGAGAGACAAAGGCCTGATTTCAATATGTCAGGTTGCGAAGTCACATTTCTCTTAAGTTTTATAAACGGCATTTTTATAACAACTAAACATAGCATAGTTATATGACTGTAAAAAAATTGCTATTTGATGAACTATAATTAATCAAAGCCTCTAATTCATTTGGTTAAATGTTTTAATCATTCGATTTAATTTGCAGATGACACTGTGATTGCAATTTTCAACTTATGGTTTACTAATATGTCATTAAAAACTATCTTTGTCTTTAATTTGGAAGTTTTTGAGAGACAGTTTAGTGCGGACCATTTAACACATTTTCTTCTTCCGGCCTAAGGAGAGCATTACCTTCAATTGAGGTGGAGGAGGACCAACTACTTTTTAAATTTCACTAAAGAAAATAAAAGTTTTCCACTTTGTGACTTTTCAAAATGAGGTAATCGTCACTGTCTACATACAAACACAGGGTCAGCCACATAGACAAGTGGTGCCAAGTGCTGTAAAAGAAAAATAAACAAAAACACAAACAAAATAAAATAATTATCAGCAAACACCTGTAACTCTGACAGGCATCTCTTTGTCATGTTCTGTATTTAAAATGTAAATCATTAAAACACTTTTTTTTAAAAACTGTCCCTCATGTTAATGGACCTCTCTGCTGTTGATCAAATGCAATGTAAACATAGCTAAAAGTTAATGTTAGTATGATTTGTAATTTCAGACATAAGGTAGTTCACTATTTGAGTTTTCCAGCTGAATAGGCTGTAAACTGATGTTAAAACAGACTTAAATAATTGCTTTTTTTTTCTTAAGGCAAACATATTTTTACTCCATTCCTGACCAATCATTATTTATAGTTTGCATCCTCCTGATATTCAAAAATCCAAAAGTTTTATGTGAGGTTTTTAATTCATGTTGCCTTGTCATGTGTGAACAGAATGGGAGTTTCTGCTTTCATGTATTAATTCCCATCTTTTATTTCTTTTATTTTCAAGATGAATCTTTTCATCTTTTCTACTGTCTTGTTTTTATCCTTATATTTCACAAGTATAATCTGAATGTCAAGTTCTTATTGCTGACAGAATAGGGTAGGAAATTAAAAGTGGATTAAATGATTAGACTGGGGAACAGAGATGTTTTAACTCAGGAGTTTTCAACATCAGCCCTCATGGGCCTTTACAAGACATAATGTGTTTTAGTTAGATAAGTGTGTGGTGACCTTTATTTTACATAACCATAATCCCACTAAATAATGTTATATTGAACACATGAAATAGTCAGTTTCCTAAAGCTGCACGTTTTCCTTTTACTGTTCAGCAGAAGGTAAAGATAATCTACATCGTTCTGGACAGATTAACCCCCCCCCCCACATCTATCCACATGAAGGCTCTTAATTTGTCGATTTTTACCGTACATGGATATAACCTTTAAACTTAATTAAGCTTCTATAGAGACTGAAAACGTATTTGGTTAACATGCCTACTACTGGCAGCTATTTTTATCAAAATTAAATAAATTGACTGCATGGGGGCATGGCAAGAAGTGCGAAGATGCCCCAGCTGAGCTGTCGAGAACAGTCAAGAAAGTGCAGAACTTTGGCGGATTCGCATATTTTGATACTTGAATCGTTTTATTGTAATTTATCATATTTTTAAATGGCGTTTGCTCTTCGTAACGACCTTTTCACTAAAGCATCTTACTGACATTATAAAAAAAATACATTTAGAAAATAAAAAGGTTTGCTAAGCTAGCTTGAGTTACTTCCCCGAGCTGCCATTCGGGTATAGCTTTAAAATATAACATTAAAAAACAATGGCGGAAGCAAAACTTAAACTTCTTTACAGTAACCTTTATGCCAGAAGTCTTGTTTTCCGAAAAGGAGCCAATGTCCCACTCGTCGTTGCTGGCGTCGCTTTCATCTCCAGCCGGGAAGGCGAACTCATTAACGCTTCCCATATTTCCAGCTAACAGCTAATGGAAGCCAACATGAGTAAACAGAATGGCGACTGAGAGGGAGGGAGTAGGCGGAGTAAATGTTAAGTGACGACGTACCATATTAAATTAAATAATAATAATAAATTAATGAAAGTGGAACATGCTGCAGGTGTATTGAGATGACTTCCTTTGCTCTGCTGAAAAAATACACCAGTATCCGCTGTGGCTAAAATATAGCTTTAAGCCATATTTTTGCTATCTTGAGGGGAAAATGTACCTTTCTTTCAGCCAGTTTACTGGCAGTGTTCAGTAACTGGTGCATTAACAGCGTTACATTGCTCTATGCTTCATAAAACGTTGCTCTCTCCAGCAATTTCTCTGTCATCTCTTTAAAAGTACTTTAAATTGGAAAGTACTTTCCAATTCTGTATTTCATGTGGTGCACTATAAATAAGTTTTACACAGGATTAAAATTACATGCTAAAGTATATAACATGTTGTACTTTAGCACTTATACTTTTGATTCCAAAAGTCTAAATCTTTGGGGTCAAAAGTTTAAACTTTTTTGGAAAGAAAAATAAATGTCTTGCTGTTGAGGTCAAAAGTTTGAACTTTGAATCTATGTTTTGGTTTTAAAACTGTTTGGGGATGGCCACACATCTTATTGTAATGATGCTGCATAACTTCAACAAGGAAAAATAAAAAGTAGCTGTACACAAAATTGCTCAAGTAAGATTTAAAGAGTGTTCTGTAGTAAGGCTATTCAAGTACAGAGGAACTGATTATAACATCTGATGTAATATTTTTGTCTGACGGACAAAAATAGACAGACAAAAATATCGTTCTGTGCAAAGCCTGGTGTTTTGAAGACTCAAATGTAAAGAAACAATCATGAATAAATAATGTAATTACAAAATAACACATTTTAGGCGGTAGAAGCCCTTTTCCATTTTTATTTCCAACCACTTATGAAACTAACACTTATAGCAGGTAATGTGTATTTAAATAGTTTGGTCAAGCAGCTGTACTCCTAAATAAACACTCTTGTTTTTCTTACTTGGAATTCAGCATCATGCTTCATAAGTGGGAGCAACTAAAGTGAGAAAAGAAGAGGATTTGAAACTGAATTGATCAGATGAGGCTGACACAGAAACGTTAGTACTGTCTCTGACAACTTGTTTCAAACAACAACGCATTTGCAGTAGTAACATCAAAAAGCACAATAATTCATTTAAAACAGTTCATAAATAATAAAAAAAAACTTTTCAGCTTTTCAGAAAAGATCGGTCTCTTTGTTTTATCTGGAAGCACACCTTGCTTCCAGATCTGATTGTTTATTTGAGGAAATCTGAGTAAAAGCTTTCTAACTTTAGCTCCTAAAACTAGTTTTTCTAACGTATTCCTGGGTGGTTGCTCATAGTGTCACTGCTAAGCATCCTGCAGGTTTTTCTGCTCTCTGATGATTTTCAGGAGTACATGTTGCCCTTTAGGGTAGATGTAGAGATTAAAGATGGAGAGATGAATAAAGCAAGGAAGCTGAAAGCCTCACCTGGTTATTTGCTTCTGTCTCAAGTTGCATTTAATTTGTGTTAAAACAGACCAGGGCATTACCAAAACAGCACAGACCCAACCAGACCTGGGAGCAGCCTGACACACCCCGTCCAGAAGAGGTCGCTCTTTCCTCTGGGCAAGGCTGTTTTTATTCAGCAAAAATTGTAAGCAACCTGTAGCAGAAGTCCACGTTTTTTCACTCTCTCTTAAACACAGAAAATTATTATTTTTTCTTTCAATGTAATCATGTTTAAATGCACCTTTAAAAACAAACACGAATCAAAACGTAGCATAAGAGTGAAGTATATGAAATGTTTCTATTGAGTTCTCAGACTCAAATAATTGTTTTAATCATTTTTTGTGTTTATTTTACTTCAAGCAAATTTAAAGAGTTCTGTATTTCATGGGGACAAATTTTGCATAAATCTCTTTCTTTACGTGGGTTTCTCCAATGTGTCAGAATATATTATGATCACATTGACTAAACTGGTATTAGTAAAGCCTAATACCAGTTTGGTATTAGGCTTTACTAATACCAAACTTACAGTTAGGACCACAGTAGAATGTGGTCCTAACTGTAATCTGGAGCACAATCTGCACTCCTTAACCAGTAAGCTTGCTTTCGATTTTAACTTTAACATATATATCGTTATGTCTGTCATTTAAAGAGACAGGACGGCACCTGAATCCCTGCATAGTCCATTTGTTTTCCTTCAGACATGAGCCAGCAGAGAGAAACAAACCCCTGAGTCTGACTCTCGCCGACATGAGCTTCAAGGATTTTTTAAAATTTCTTTCACAAAACAACCACCCAGCTAAAAAAAAATAAAAATGATTGGGTACTATTATTATGGTGATAGGAGTTAAACAGAAGCCAAAGGCTTGCTGCACTTTATCTCCATTCCCTTCAGGAATGCCTTCAGGTTATGATCCTCCCTCTCCTGACACGGATGTAACTTGGCACTGATAAAAAGGAAAAAGGAAAAATGATTCAAATTTGTTTGAATGTCCCAGAACGGTTTCTGATGTCTTTTTTGTGAGTCAGAGACAACCAGCAAACAGCAAAGTGTACTGCAGTATAAAACCCCAGGTGGGTCAGCATTCATTAGCAGTTCAGTGCACAAGTCATTTGATAAAGCTCTTATTGCAATTCTAGTGAATTGCAATAAGAGCAATATCAATAGCAATATCATGAGGCTTGTCAGTTCACATCAGCTGGTTTTACCACCTATTCTTGTTGCCACAATATGCAACCCTGAGGCTCTGTGGCGTGGAAATGACGTCCAAACGCAAGTTCAGGCGAGTCAGCCAATAAAAGATGAACTGTCCCTGCATTGTCCCGCGGAGCCAACAGGAGAAAGGGACAGAGCTTAGGAAGCGGATAGAGCAGAGACACCTTCACAGGACTCACATCGCGGTCTGTTTAGGGACTGAGGAGGGAAATAACGCAGCTGCAGCATTACTTTAAGCCCCAGCACAGAGGGGAGGACAAAATCACACTCCCCTCCGGTCTGAATTTCCTCCGGAGCTGCGTGGGGGGACACACCAATGTGATCGAGACTCAGGGACCCTCAGGTGCAGAGAAACCAAACTGGCGGGGCTCTTAGGATGCAGAAGTCACCGGTGGAAGATGCAAACTTCTTCTCTAGATTTGTCTTTTGGTAAGCGATGGCTCTGCTTCATTCTTCGGCTTGTTGCGACGGCGACCGGCTGGATTCCTCACTTTAGTTCACTTTTCATTCAGAAACGACCTTGGCTTTGATGTGACTTTATCAAATGGGAAGCGGGATTATGTCAGCAAGTGCGGAAAGTATCTTTCTACAAATAGGATTTTCACTGCCGTTGAAGGAAGTTGTGCGTAATTCGGGGTGCGCTCCGATGAGCAGGCAGGTGATTCTGGGCTGCATCTTTGGGAATGTAAACCCATAAAACTGAAATGAAACTGGACTCAAAATGAAGAAGACAAATCTGAGAAAGACAAAAACAAACAAAAAAACCCTTTAAAAACAAAAAGTTTGGGGAAGTCATTTTTTATTTCAGACCTGATGTGTTTTACACTTGACCATGATATTTGTGTTTTAGCCTTTTTTTCCTCCTTTGGATCAAAAGGAATTGACTATAGTTTGGCAATATGCACTTCAGGTATGAGGTGTTAGAAATAAGGAAGCAGAATTCAGCATTTGTCAATACCTCCAAATTAGCGGGTTTAATGTCCTTTCTTGAATCTTTTCCCAACAACTCAAGCCAATCACTTGCCATTAAAAATGAAAAATCTACTCTTATTACAACTATGCATAGTTTATATTAAACATTCTAGTTTGTTTTTTCTACCAGAGCTTCTAATAACAGTCTAAATTAAGCTAAAAGCGTTCAGCTTTAGCTGAATTTGTGTCTCCTTTCTTAGACTAGAGAAAGCCTGACATCCACTCCAAGACTTCCAGGACAATTTAAACTCATATTTGTTTATGATTTTGCAACTAGCTTTTGTGTGTGTTGAGCAACGTCTTTGCTTCAAACAACTGATAGCCAACTCTGTGGTTCCCCCGTCCCCAGGTGGATATCTCCTCTACTGAGGAAAGGTTTCACTAAGAAGTTGGAGCTGACTGACGTCTACAAGGCTCCCTTGTTTGATCTGGCAGACACCCTCTCCGAGAGACTTGAAAGGTCTGTGCATTGCAATATTTTAATTCACACTTACTTTTCTCATGTTGCCATAGAACAGCCATAAAATGTCATTTAATTTTGGGATTTTATGTGAATGTAGCTGAACATTAAATGAAAGGAAAGAGTAGCAAAACATAAAACAAAAGACAAAAGAAAAACTCCATCACGTCCCAGTTAGAGTGCCAGGTAGGAAACTTGTGGAGGAAGGGGCTCTGGACAACATGCTAAGTACTGTGTTACAAAAAAGTAACATTGTACGTCACCCTGCACACCACATATACAGCTCTGGAAAAAAGGAAGAGACCACTTAAAATGATCAGTTTCTCTGATTTCACTTTTTATAGATATATGTTTGAGTAAAATGAACATTGTTCTTTTATTCTATGAATTACTGACAACATGTCTCTGAAATTCCAAGCCAAAATTTTTTATTTATTTGCAGAAAATGAGAAATGGTCAAAATAATAAAAAAGATGCAGCGCTTTCAGATCTCAATTAATGTTAATTCAGAAACAACAATACTAATGTTTGAACTCAGGAAGAGTTCAGAAATCAAAATTTAGTGGAACAACCAGGAGGTTTTCAATGGGGTTCAGTACAGTGGGCTCTTCATTTTATCCAGAGCTGTATATGGTAAAAATTTGTGGCAACATCATGCTGTTGGGATGCTTTTCTTCAGGTGAATGGAGCAATATGCCAAGCAATCTTGAAAGAAAATTTATTAGAAGCTGCAGAAGGCTTCAGGTTAGTGGATCAATAGGTGTGAAACTCCTGTCATTAAAGGCCTATGTTCTGTATCTCTGATGCAAAAAAAAAACAAAACTGAATCAAATAACTGGCATATGTCATCAGAATGTAGTCAAGTTCTATTATAGAGTTCTGCTAAAGACCTAATTGTGTAATTCAGGTATATTGAAGCTGAGATGACGCGTCTAAAAGTGGCAGAACACTGGCCCCAGGGGACTGGAGTTTGACACCTGTGGTAAATCTAAGCATATTTGTGAAATAAAATAACCCAGTCAAATTCCAGACCTGACCTGAAAGTCTGTGGGAAGATTTATAAACTGCTGTTCACAGTAACTCTTCATCCATTGTGTCTAAAGTTTTACTGAGAAAAATGGCTAAAGATTCCAATCTTTATATAAAGCTTTTTTTTAACCCAAAAGACTTAAATCTGTAATTTATTAGTTGTAAATCTTTATTTGTTCCATAATAATAATAATAATAATAATAATAATAATAATAATAATAATAATAATAATAATAATAATTTTTTACCTTTTACTTTGAAATCATGCAATACATTTTGTTGGTTTATCATATAAAACCCCCCCCAAAATACTCTAATGTTTGTAGTTGTAATGTTTTGAAAAGGGAAAATATTAATAATATTAATATTAATATTACATAATAAAAAACTTTATCCTCACAAGTTACCTTATTAGCTACACTTAACTAGATTCAGACAGTTTCTGTTTTTGCCAGGTTTCCAAAACTTGTGACTGAAATTTGTCCAGAGCATGATGTTGTCATTGAAACACAAAACAACATATTAAAGGGTTCTGACATAAAGGTGAACATGTAAAAAAAATGGTTTGGGTGCGCTTTTACCAAGACAGCCTTAAAGCACAGGCACTCTGTTTAGTGTCAAAATAAAGCATTACTTCATTTTCTGTTTTAACAAATGGGAAAACCACTTCAACAAGTTCACCAAACATAAAATAATCATAATAATTTGAGTAATTTAAGCCAAATTTAACTTTGTAATCCTCCTTTATATTCTACTTTACTTGTCAACAGTAATCTTGCTTGTTTTATATTAGAAATATTAAGAATGGCTGACAAAAATCCATCAGACAATTGAAAAAAAACCCTCTTGCTTCAGTTCCACAATCTGATCTGACTTTAATTGCTGTGTGGTTTGATGTGTTGATGCGAGCAGCAATTGGATCTCCAAAACTGTTATCAGCATTTATTGCACTGAATTTATTGCCCTGTGCTACAAGAATGGCTTGATAACATTGAATAAAAGCTCTGCAGGAATTTGTCATAGAGTCTAGTTATTGCCCTCAACTGTCTAACATACATCTTAGCAAAAGACAAGAAGAGGAAACACAAGTCTATGTGTTTGTGAGGAATTTGAAGACCATGCGTGTCTCTTACACACATCTACTGCAGGCTGAATGTAAAGAAGTGAGAGTTTCACTGAGGATGAGTTGGTTTAGAGGCTGTAATCTCTAAATTCGTCTTGAAATTGTGCGTCTGACCTTTCCGTGTGTTTACAGTAGCTGGCCACATGCCATCCTTTCTTCTGAACACACTTAAAATATGGGCTGGCATTTGAAACTGAGTTAGACACAAACCAAACCTGTGTATGCCAACAACCTTTTATTGATCTCATACTCCTGTCCTTTTTCCGTCTTACTTACCACTTCTCTTTCTTTTTTCAGTTTTATTTTTTTCTTCCTTGCAAAATATCAGACATTGATTGATATTATACCTCAATGACAGATTTCACTTAGCGTCAGGTATTGGAACTACTAGTGGATGAAGATTTTTTTTTTTGACATCTTACTTGCATGTTTTTCCTTTTGTCTCGCAGTTCCAGATTGACCTCGTAGAATAAAGAAATAAAAAAAAACAACATAATTTTGGAAGAGTTTTTCTTTTCTTTTAGTGTTATCAGATTTAGTTTTCGGTGTTAAACAGCTGCAGCATCGCACATTGACCTTGGACTTGCTGGTCTCCCAGGGGCGCTTATCACCTGAGTGATGCCAACAGACCAGTAAATACAGATGGGTGTTTAAAAAGTCAGCCTTAACAAATGTCAGTGTGCCTACAGGGTGATAAATGAGCAGTGGTTGCTTTTTTTTTTTTGTTTCAGTCTTCTCGATCGGCAAACATTGAGGACTTGTGTATTTACCCTCCTTAAAAGTGTGCTTCATCATGAAGTTTCACTGTAGCTTTCTATTTACTATTTTTTGTCCTAAATATCTTCTTTTCCACTCATGTGTCCATGAGCAGAATGACATTAGATTATGAAGGGCTAGAGATCTGCCAATTCAGAGAGAGATTGTGATATCATCTGTGGGAGACATTCTGTCTGTTGCTGTCCTATCCACTTACACAGTTTATACAGTTGTTGTTTTTTTTACAGTGTGTGACATCCGCTTAGAACGTTTTTGTGATGTAAATGTTATTATAATTTCACTAAGTGTAATCATAATATAAAACAATGGTTTTATTTTACTTCTAAAAAAGTGCAGTATTACAGTATTATGTTTTTACTAGTGCCAGGAATTGAACTTAATGTCTATTAATTAATTACATAGATTTTAATGTGTTAAAAAATGTAAAGCCTTTACTCACTTTTTATTTTTTATTTTTTTCATACAAAAGTTCAGAGCGGAATCGCATTTCTGGTACACTCGTAAATCTGAGGTAAAACATCCACAAACGACGACATTGGATGACAAAGCTTTTTTTCTTGTCCCAGTGGGTGTTCACTTTTGCTTCAAAAAAAACAAAAACAAAAAAAAAAACAGTCTGATTGCAAGACTCTTGTTGTGTTTAAGTTGTGTTAGTTAACCCATCAGTGAAGCTATTCAAGCCTAAAATAGCATCTCAATGCTAAACATGCAGCAGCAGCACAGACGTCCCCAATGCTAACGTTTCTTGTTTCTGAAGAAGTTCCATGAGTGACCAGGAATTCCTGAATAACTGGAAACCTGAGTAGATATAACCATGGATATAACAGCACTTTGCATCAATCTGATGGTTTAATAGCTTATCACATTAAAAACAATAAATATCTTTGTTGTTGACCTCTTATGACTTTTTATTCAATAATTTAGTAGCAAACAGGGTTTTTGAAATCAGAATACTGCTTTTTTGGTCAATATATAGTTTCCAATTAAAATGCGATTAATTAACTACAAAACCTGCAATTACCTCTGTTTAAAATTTTAACTGAATTCTACCATTAATTTTTTACCATATTATCCACTTTTGTTTCTAAACAAATTTGCCGACCTGTGTCGCACTGGAAGGCCGATATCAACAAGCTACAACCACTACATGTCAGTAGATTTTGTTGAACAGATTCCTAAACATGTTTCTTTTTTCTTTTTCACAAAAGTAGTAATACACAAATAGCAACCAGAGACAAACTTTGCTGCTATTCATCTGGTAGGCATATTGTTCTATTACTGTTTAACTGTGCTGTAACTCTGCCTATCCTGCAGGGAATGGGACAAAGAGGTGGTGCTGGCCAAAGGCAGGCCCAAGCTGCTGAAAGCACTGGCGCGATGCTTTTTCCTTCCGTTCGCCTTCTTCGGTGTCCTCCTCTACTTCGGGGTGAGTCTTGTTTGTCTGTAGATGTTTCTTATCACCAATGGTACATACTGTGCAAACTCTTTTTGTTAAAAATGCTGCAAATTTAAAATGTTACGCAAGTACCAGATGATCTAGCTCTTGGTTTTATTGCACTTGAAAAAACACATTTCAGAAAGTGTTTTGATGCTTATTGCCTCTTCCAGCTTCTACAGTTTATGGTCAGTTTATGGTCCAGTGAAGGGTTTTTTTCTTTTTCTTTTTCTTTTTTTTTTTTTTGCAGCATGGTGTTTTTTTTCTAACTGGGAGGGGTATGTACACGCTTCCACTCTGATCTCATGGGGAGTGAACTAGATGGATTTACAACCCATTGTTTCTGAATTAACACACAGTGAAGACTGGAGAAAACATTATATAGCATGCTAAATTTTCAAGGAAATTATTTTTATATTAATGTTTTTTTTAATATAATATATATTTAACCTTTTTCACCACCCCACATTTTGCTTTGTGTCCCCAAAACATAAGTACATTAGTGGAATTCCCCAATGTTACTAAGCCCTAATGTTTCAAGAAATTGCTAATTCATTGTAATTATTTTATTTTTTCTGGCTTTGCAGCAGCTTTAAGAGATTTCAACTGTTGGGCAGTTGTTTATAGATAATTAGGAATCATGTTGTTTTGAAGTTTGATAATTATCCTTCTTTTGTTGAACTATCCGTGTGTGTGTGTGTGTGTGTGTGTGTGTGTGTGTGTGTGTGTGTGTGTGTGTGTGTGTGTGTGTGTATGTATTTGTATGATTGGAAATGCAATTTTTGCTCTTTTCTCTGTTGTTTGTTTCATAAGAGCATCTTTAAATATCAGTTCATTCAAACATATGATTAAGCCTATTTCAAAAGTTTCTCAAGAACAATATTTATGTTTGTGGTGCTACAGTCACCTAAAAAATTGTAATAAATGGGTCTTTTTTTCACGATCATGAACAATAGCACCTAAAATAAATGAAATTCGAAGTCCATATGACCCATTCCTAATATGCTATGCTGCCAACTTTCACTGCAAATAAAGTTTTAAGTTATTGGCAAATAAAGTTTTAAGTTAGTCTCTTGACACTGAAATTCTTGCCCATACTTTGCATAATACCTGCTGCGACAGTTTTCAAGTCTAACCACAGGACCTTAGTTTAGGTCTGAACTTTGACTAGTCCATTCTGATATACAAGGTGCATTGAAGCTGGATGTATATTCTGGATGTACAGGGTCTTTGACCTGCTGGAAGGTGAACTTCCTCTCTCGTGCCACAGACGGATTTATTTCCATGATTTTCCTGTATTTAGCTCCATCCATCTCCCCATCCATCATTCCATCAGCTGCCATAATTTTTTTATTTTCGGATTATGAATTATAGAGATGTGTTTGTGATGCGATTATTAAGACAAAGTGCGTAAAAGCTCCAGGATATTATATAGAGAGGCAGTATGCAACTTTTATTTTAAAAAAAGTATGTTTTTACATATTTGTTAAAACTGTCACCATGTCATTACAGCATGCTATGAGACAGATAATGTGTGAAAAGATCAAGCTCCTCCACCTCCTCCCTGAGGTGCTATTGCTGTGTGAAGAAATGTGCCGCTGCCAACCAAAAACAATCAATCAGACACAGGAGGAGGGTCTTAGTGCTGTCAATCAACCTCATGTACTTGGTGCTACATGTGCTGATTGTGGAGAAGCAACTTAGCGTTACAGGAAAACCATTTATCTGCTGCCATCAGTGGCCATGCTTACTACCCTTAGCAGTCATGACAGACTGTGATTGACAGAGGGGTGATTGACAGCGCTAAGCCCCGCCTCCTGGCTCTGACTGGTTGTTTGTAGATTGCTCTGGAGCACTGCGCGAAGGCAGAGCAGCTCAGTTTTTTGATGTATTATCTGTCTCATACCATATTGTCACAACATAATGACTTTTCTTTGTTTTTGTTTTTATATATATAAAAGTTACATACAACAGTTTTAACTGCCAAGGAGTTAAAATATGCATATTTCCTCCAACTGCTAATTTTCAATTGAATTAAAATGATCAAACTTTGGGTCACCCCACTGCGGCTCCACCACTGAGTACTTGTGTGTTTTGTGTCAAGCGTGTTGCCCCGCTAGACAAGACCAATAATGCTACAGTGGAGCAACGACTGAAGATGACAGGCATGTTGCACTGCAGTGTTATTGTCCCAGATATACGAGGGGGACAGGGCAGCAGCTACTTGAGCGACTTTGTGCAGTGGGACCTCGTTGTCTGGACAACAGGAATGCTTGTTAGATCCACAGAGGACACTGTGGGAATGCAAAGCTGTTCTGAAAGAAGTTGATTCAAGTCAACACATTTTTGCTCGGTTATCCTGTAGACATTGTTGATCCTGCTGTCTGAATGGATTATGAGTCATCTTTTTTAACTGACGATTTCAGGCATTATTTTTAATGAGTGAAGACAGCTTCAGTAACATCACAAAGAGAAATGGAAGTTTTATTATTTTGTATCTAGAAGGAATAATTCTTTAAAAAAGTTCCCTGTTAATACAAAAAAGAATCCTTCATGTAATTTCTTGCATATTTTATTGCAAATTATTTTATACCTTAAGGCATTGCCAAATACAGTTGTCTCTTGTTAAAGGAATATATATTTAAAAAGTTCATTTATTTGAGTAACTTGGTTTGCTAAGTGAAACACATTATATAGATTAATTACACACAGACTGCTGTTTTCAAGCATTTATTATGTTAATTATGATGGGTTTTTGTTAGCAGCTAAGAAAAACACAACATTTAAAATTAGAATATTACATCAAACCAATAAAAACATTTCAATATGGAAATAAGGGGTTCATTAACAACATGTTGAATACCAGATTAAAGGTTCTTGTTTTCAAAATGTGTTTTTAATCTGATGAACAAGCCTCATGTGAGTGCTTATGCTAACTTACTGAGATGTAGCTGTAGATATGCTAACTCTACTCTGTAACAGGTAGACCTGAGAGGATTGGAAGATTGATACAACAACAGGTCTTTAATGTTTTGTGGTGCTAAGCCATCCAGTGATTTATAAACTAAATAAAGTATTTTAAAGTATGTTCACTAAACTACAGAGAGCCAGTGGAAAGACTTTAGAACTGGGTGATGTGCTCTTTCTTCCTGGTTTTAGTGAGAACGCCAGCAGCAGCTTTCTGGATCAGCTGCAGCTTGACTTTTTAGGCAGACCTGTTACAGTGATCAATGCAACTAAAGATAAACTCATGGATGAGTTTCTCAAGATCTTGTTGAGACATTAGTCTTTTAGTCCTGCAAATGTTCTTCAAGTGATAGAAGGCTGACTTTGTAACTGTTTTTATGTGGCTCTGAAGGTTCAGGTCAGAGTTCATCATTACTCTTATATTTCAGACTGATCTCTAGTTTCCATGTAATAATTGAAGTAGTAGGTGAAGCTGAAACATCCACACATGTATCTGTTCTAAGCATCTGTTCAGTGCTGTGATGGGTTCAGAGTCACCTGGTGACATTGTAATGTAGAGCTGTGTGTCATCTGCATAACTACCGGTAATCTAATATATTTTTATAACCTGAACTAGTGGGAGCATGTAGATATCAAATAGGAGGGGAACCATTATGGACCTCTGGGGTACCCAACATGTGACCTTTGTCCTACTGATACAAGGAAGTCCCTGTTCTCTAGGTAAGATTTGAACCAGTTAAGTTCTGTACCAGAGAGTCCAACCCAGCTCTCCAGTTTCTGATTATGGCCGACCAGCTTTTCACAGGTTTTTCACTCATATTTTTATCATAAATTTTGGAAATAGAACTCCAAGTCTTTTAGGTTGAAAGGCCTTCTAGACCTAATTTTTTGCTCTCTCTACAAAATCTCTATCATCTTCATGTCAGAACTCTGACTGGATCACACCATACTGTTAATAAAAGCTAGGGTGTGGAAAAACATGTTGACAAAAAGAAAAAAAGAGTTGATTGTCAAATTAAACTGGTGGTATTGAATGTAGGTTTCACCCTCAATGAAAACACTGGAAATGACAAAAAATGTAAAACCCTGGACAATAGGCAGACATTGTGAGTTGAGTGTATCTTTCAACCATGATATTAATCAATAATCAATCTCAAGCAGCAGATCAGGGATCTCTACTTCGCACTGGTATGCTTGAGGTGAAATAAGCGACAGTAACCTGTTGGTGTGTTGATGTGTTGTCTTTCCTTTGTAGGAGGCGTCCAAGACTGTGCAGCCTCAGCTTTCAGGTCGCATCATTGCTTCCTTTGACCCCTTCCATGCTCCGGAGCGAAGTCAGGGGTACTACCTGGCCCTGGGGCTTGGCCTCCTCTTCACTGCTCGCTTCATCCTGCTGCAGCCCGCCCTCTACGGCCTGCATCACCTCGGCATGCAGATTCGCATTGCCCTCTTTAGCCTCATATACAAAAAGGTATGAGAAAGAGATTCCAGTAATCTTTCAGTGTGACAAACTTTCCTTCCAAATTCTTTTATGATCGTTGAATTTCAACTAGCTACCAATATTTACTCTTTTCAGACACTCAAGCTGTCCAGTAGGGTGTTGGATAAGATCAGCACCGGGCAGCTCGTCAGTCTCATGTCTGCCCACCTCAACAAGCTGGATGAGGTAGGAGAAAAGAAAGTTAGGAACTAGGAACCAGTGAAATATCCCCTCGGGTTAGAGTTTGGATCACTGCTTAGTGTAAAACAAATCCAGCTTAAATGTAAAAGTTGACAACAGGTCAGCAGTTGTCGTCTTGATGCAATCACCCTCATCCCTTTATTATGACACCCAGCTGTTGTCTATTTTCTGAGAATGAGGGGACACAACACAGAGTCAATCAAGTGTGGGTCCATTAACGCTGCTTCATGTAACCAACTTAACAGGTTGGAAAATAAATGCTAGGCTATGCTGAACAGCTGACGGGTATGCACAAGTGTGTGTGCTGTCAGTTGTGTTGTTGGGGTGTCACCAGGACGTTGAATGTAGAAACACTCTTCAATCTGCTTCAGGGCAATTATCACCTAGCTTACATGTGGCCAACCCAATACAAAGGTGCAGAGTTACATGGTGTGTGAGCGTGTGTGTGTCTGCATGTGCGTGTGTGTCTGCGTGTGTGCGCGCGTGTGTGTGTATGGTGGGGTGCTTTATTAATGAAAGGAGGAAACTTGCAAGTAAATGGATAACAGGGCATCACTTGGTGCTGCACCTGCAGTACAGGTGAGACTCAGCAGGAAAGAACTGATGAAAGTGTATTCTTGAAACATGAGAGTTGGTGCGCTTCACTGCGCTGCTTTTGTCACTTTATTCATTGTGAATAGTCATGCATCACACGTACAGTCCTGGATTCACTTATAAAATCATAGCATACATTTCAGCCTGGAATTCACTTTTTAAAATGGGAGGAGGGATTCCCTCCTTACGTGTTTCACATAGGAGTATGACCCATAAGCTTGACTGACATTGTCTCATGATCAACTCTTAATTTGTTGTCTCCTTCTGTCTTCCTGGTTGTCATTTTAGCTGCTCTCTCTTTTTTCTCTCTCAAAGGTCTTAAAGACAGAACATTGTTATTTGTAAGAATAGAAAAATATTCAGAAAGAAATGGTACAACTTGAAACAGTAACTACAGATACATTTCTAAATAGTTAAATTAATCTGAATTATTTACAGTGCTTTAATTTGTTGCCTCTTTCCCCAACTCCTTGGGTTGGATCTTTAGTCCTTCTTGCCTCCGTTTCTTCTTTCTCCTTTGTCTGTATCTGAGTTTGTTTTTAGAAGCTCTTTGTTTCTATGGAGGACTGATGCTGCCAAACAAGCAATAAAAATAGAAAGAAAAAAAGGCTTGATGAAATGACAAATCCCAAAAAAATTAAAACAAAAGTGTTCCCAACTTAGAGCTCAGATCTTGATGTTAAAATAAAATAAAATAAAAATAAATCTGACTCTTATTTATCCTCCCCCTTTGTTTAAATCCTATTAAAAGCCAGAAGGAATGACAAAAGAGAACATGAGGGGAAAAAAAGAAAAGAGTAAAGTTCATTATTTCTCAACAATGACGAGCTATTGCAAAAGTTTCTTTTGGCCAACTTTTGGTTTCCAAATGACTTGACCATCTTCACTGCCTTAAACAACATGTCTCACCAAAAATCTTACGCGCTTAGAGAATCTGAATCTGAATGAAATAATTAGTTTGTGTTTATTGCAATTCATTCAGTTCTTCTTTACATCTATATTACATATACTCATATTGTGATATTGATAGATTTGCGCTGTATTTGCTGCTTCACTTTTGATTGATGGAAATAAAATGAAAGCTCCAAAACCAATTATCAGTTTTCTACAGAAATATCTCTGGAGTATAAGTAGCCTTAAAAAGATAAAGCTGCCTTAAAATATATGCAGACTGTATGTTGTTAAAATACATGCTAATAAAAATAAGAGCAAATAAAATAATAAAAAAAATCTTGAAAATAAGTTCTGGCTATAAAAACTTATGGCCAAATGTTGTTTTGTGACACATTTTTACACTAGTCGTTTTATATGTTTCTTCACAATCAAAACAATTTTCATGAGTTTTAAAGACTAGTATTAGTAATACTTTAAATGTATGCAAATTTATGTTGTGAGTCTGTACATTGCTGGTGCTCTTTAATTGCTTTCTTTCATTTTCTCTGAAATGGTGAAAATCTACTTCTAGGCCAAACCCTGCTGGTGAGCCGTTCTTATCTTAGTGCTTGTCGTTGGTCACAGTTTGTGATTATTGTCAAAGCCACATGTTAGAGACAGAGGGGAGTTTTCTCACCACATTCCCAAAATGTTGTAATCTTCTGAACTATTCTCCATTATGGCAGAAAATCATGGATTTTCGATGTGAGTTCTGGGCTTTGACACTTTGCATTTGGTGGATGTTTTGGTGGTGTTAGTGAAAGTAGCTGGGATAAAGTATTCCTGGTTCACACAAATTTTCCATGATATTGCTTTCCTATAATTCAGTTTGTGCTTTTCTCGGTTAATATTAACATTAATTAAAGGGTTTTTAGGTTGTTGATTTGATTGTTGAGTTTTTTGTTGTTTCAAAGATTCCTCCCTCACTCGGGGTATAAAAGCAACAGCAATGTGCCTCTTTACTCTCATTAAACATTACTCTGTGTGTGTACGTATGTGCGTGTGTGTGTGTGTGTGTGTGTGTGTGTGTGTGTGTTTACATTCCAGAGCCTCGGTCTAGCACACTTTGTGTGGATCACTCCTCTGCAGTGTATCCTGTGTACTGGTTTGATCTGGGAGCTGATCGAGGTGAACGGCTTCTGTGCCCTGGCAGCTCTCACTCTTCTGGGCATTCTCCAAGCGTGGCTGTCCTTGAAGATGGGACCTCCTAGGTGAGAACACGTCACCACACACACACACACACACACACACACACACACACACACACACACGCACACACACACACACACACACACACACACACACATGCATACCACACATGCATACGCGCGTGCGTGCACGCACACACAAAATACAAGTCTACTAGTATAGCATAGAACATATCAACACTACTATAATTGTAAATCTTTGTTTGTTCAAATTCTTTGCTTTTTTTAAAACTGTAGCTTCCTGTTAGTGTAGATAAACATGTAAACTTGAAAATTGTTACTCTGTATGCTGTTTCTGTTCTGATGCATGCAGGGCAAAACGTGCCGGGCTCATAAACCGACGTCTGGCTCTTACTTCTGAGATTGTGGAGAACATTCACTCGGTGAAGGCGTATGGCTGGGAGGAAGTGATGGAAACCATCATCAAAAACATCAGACAGTAAGGCAACGCTACTCACTATAACCACAAAGAAGGAAATCAATTAAAACATGTTTTTCCTTGATGTTTTCTTTTTAAATTTGCCATTTTATTTAGTCACTGCTCATATCAGTCATATGCTGTTATGCTACGGGAGGCCTGCCATTCAATTTAACAGGAAAAAAATGAAGATATTAATTATGTGTAATAATATCCAATGCTTCTTTTTAAAAACCTTTTTAAAATTGGGAAAATATTTTTGGAAATATTGTTGTTTTTTTCCCCCAAGCTTGAAAATCTAGTTTTCATTGTAGAAAACATTGATTTTGACCCTTCAGTGTAAGATTCTGATACAGAAGTCTTGGGTTGATTATGTAATTTATAGTGTGTATAGAGTATCCACAGATACTGTGAAACGTATCTGTGCTATTATCTGGTGTTAATATCAAGGATACATGAATTGAGTTTCACAGAAAACATACTAGTATTCAAAATTATATGTGTGTTAAATATATTTTTCTTACTTAGTAAATCAGCTGATTTGCTGGTTTGTTAGTAATATGCTTCATTATGATAGAGGCTCCTGGAACCAGTTATAAATCTTATAGGTTTATTGATTTCATTGTCAGAGTTGCTCAAGATTGCCTGTTGATATTTCCTACTTGTTTCATTTTGATACTCTTTCTTTAAAACAGTTTTCATATGTTACACATTTGACAGACGTTCAGCTCTTTCATTCTCTAGAAATATTAATAATCTAAATTTTCAGTCCTCAGCATTACAGTTGTAATATCACAAGGTAATAGAAAAAGGCTCCAACAATGCCTACAGCAATGACTTTGCTACCTTAAATATCAAATATGAAGAAACTGATGTACATGGTATTGAATAATGAAGGGGTCTATCAATAAATCGGCCCTGATTTCCTGAATTTTGGGAGATCAGCGACTGGCTGATGCAAATATCTGAAACCAATATTATCAACCGATCTTATCTACCTCTGCAAAGATAAGAAAATCAGCCACTGCCCTAATTTGCCCTGCCGTCATCCACCTGTTCCCAACTCCATCACTTTGAAGCTGTATTTAGCGCAAAAAAAAAAAAAAAAAAAAAAAAAAATTGATATTACCCAAAATCAGAATTGGCATGTCAGGCTTCTTAAAGATTGCTGATTGGACAAAAAACTGCAGTGCACTCCTAGTGTACAGTAATAGTTGTGTCTGATAATATATTTACCTAAAATGTCAATTTTTCTTCTCCTTTCAGGGATGAAATGACTTTAACCAGGAAGATTGGCTCTCTGCGCTATTTCTACAGTGCTTCATATTTTTTCTCTGCCATACTGGTTATCATATCGGCCATCGTGCCGTATGCACTCAGTAACGGCATCATACTGCGGCGGATTTTCACCACAGCGTCATACTGCGTCGTGCTACGCATGACGCTCACCCGCCAGCTGCCAGGCTCCATCCAGATGTGGTACGACACACTGGCACTGGTCCAGAAGATCGAGGTAGGCAGAATCCGTTTTTTTTTTGTGTGTGTGTTTTTTTTAAGCACACTGATCTATTTTTAAGAATTTATGTTACTTTTAGGGATACCTCTGTTTCAAATAATGTAATATGACACTCAGGTATTAGTGTGTCTCACACAAGAAAGGACTGCATTCCATCTGAAACTAATATCTAATAAAGCTGGTGTTAAATGATTGTGATTGTTGCTTTGATTTTTAAAATTGTATCTAAAATGTTAGTTTTTGCTCTTGGCATCTGAAGCTTTACTGAACATCATAATGAAGGAAACATTGATATTGTGCATGCTGCATGTGTGTGTGTGCATGCGTGTGTGTGTGCGTGCGTGCGTGTATGTGTGTATGTGTGTTTCCCTTCCAGGATTTCCTGCTTAAGGAAGAATACAAAGTAATGGATTACAGCTTGACCACGGTTGGATTGGAGCTGATCAATGTCTCTGCATCCTGGGATGAGGTCTGTTCTCAAACTCAGTTCAACACTTGGACAATCCTAGAGCTCGATAGAATGTAAAGGTTAAACTTTTTTTCTCATTTAGGCATTAGTCCATGAAGCAAATATTTAATTTATGGTTCGATCACTTAAATCTGGCTGGTGTAAAAGCGGTCTAAGTTCATATGAATGAACCCATTTCATTGTTTTTGTAGTTGGGTTACAATAATTCTGATTTGTAAAAAAAAAGAGTCAGTGTTTGGCTGTTCTAAAGCTGAGAGTCTGAAATTTGAAAGGACGGTTTTAAATATGACACATTTAGACTAAATTTTTGTTAAAATTTACAGTTTTGACCTGACAGAAATACCTTTTCACTTTGTAATGAATGAACTAATCCATCTTTTAGACCAGAATGACTGCAATGTAACTTGTCTTGGGTACAGGCACTGCTGCTTCGTATCGTGATACCTTGATATTCACAGTTAGACACCTGAGAATCCAAGTCTTAGTCCTGTTTAATAAGGCCTGCATACCTTTTCTTATTAACAACCCAGGCTTTCATAATTCATTCCCCCTTTTCAAGTTAAGCTCTAACCCCTGTAAAGGTAACGCAGTGGTGCAGGACTTTCTTTTACAAGTCAGTCACTTTCAAACATTTGTTAATGGTGTTCTTGTCAAGTAAAGATGCCATATGTCTATCATGAAGTGTCCGTCTCTGCTAAGAATATGGATTTTATTTACAGTCTGCTTAAAAGCAAAACAATATGATGATAAAAATTAAAGCGTATTTTTAAATAAGCTGTCATCATTCTGATGCATTATGTAAAATGTAATTTTAAATGAACCAGTCTACAAGAATGTAAAATGCATGCTGCTGCAAGTTGTTTTCATTGATATGGATTGACAATACAACTCAACAGGCACAAACCACAGGTTTAATCATTCATTTATTAAACACAGTTTATACTGTAAAAGCTAAAGATAAATCATCTCTGGACAAATAAAGATTTTACCCACAGATGATGCCATGTTTTTTTCATCTGATATTCATATTAGTAATAATTGTTCAGAGGAAAAATTATACTGTCTTGCAGATTGTCAGCATGAAATCCAGCAATGGTCTGTTTAGTGGGAGAATTTTGTTGTTCCTGTTTGTCTATCATTATGCCAAGCTCTGGCAATACGGCGCTGAGGAAAGTCAGCTCCTTAATCCACAATGAGTTACAGGTGTAAAAGTTCATTCCTCACTGTCACCAGGAGAGGAATGTAATTTCTTATCTATAGTCGAAGGCTGTAAACCTAGTCTAACAGGTGTGATTCATTGTCTACCCAATACCGTGAGAAAACAGACGCCCGGCAATCCCTCACTTTGCATAGTTAATTAACCAGGTGGTGTCACCACTTTGCTGGGAACACTCTAGTTTTCCCTCTGAGACTCTGTGTTCATTACCCAATTCCCAAATTCTGTTTTTACACTCTTCCTGGAATGTGTGGATTCGCATACAAATGTCAAGGGGGCTGTTGTTCTTTCTTTTTTCTTTACAGCTGACAGCATGTACGTCAGCTCATTAGAATGAGAATTTCATGACAAACTACAACCAATACTGGCATTACTGGAGCTTAGGCCCATAAAACATCACGGGGGGGTCAATGAATAACCTAGTCAGTCACGCAGGGTTCCCCTTTTCTAGCATAGCTCTGCGTCATCCTTTAATCTGTTCAGAGGCAGTGACAGACGAGTTGAAAAAGGCTATTGTGGGCCTTTGTGAGTCTTCTCCTGTCCTTGTGCTTCTTTTCCTCAGACTCAGAGGAGTTTTCATTATCTGAAAGAACAAGATGAGGCAGAAAAGTCTGAAAACTATTCTGCTTATAGGCAAACAGACTAAGACTTTTATGGACTTTTCTTTCAGCAATCCCATTTTTCTGTAAACTCCATATTTGTGTAATGCATGTTCTCCAATCTCAATTTTAAGTTGCTTTTGAAACTCCTCAGTAATTATTTGTCTCCCACACTTTTTTTCCGCTAGTCATTTCCTTCAGGTCAGTAGTAACCAGACATTTATCGTTGGGGAATCAAATCACCGTTCTGTTTGGCATGGTGTTGTCCACGTAGTCATCTCCATGTCATCCCAATCTGTTGCCTAAAAATGACCCCACACACCTTCTTCAGCTTCCCCTGACCATCTTTGCACAACTGTTTTATCATAGGTTACCTCTGAATAATGCGTTCATACAAGTAAAGAAAAACAAGAGGCAAGAGGAGTTAGACCTCCTACATACAAGAGCAATGTGTCCTTGACATCCTTGACATTTGTATGATTTTCTCTGGTCGATCAGCAGATCTCAGCAAAACACATAATATTACATTCCTGATAATGTTTATTTAGTTAACCAGACATGTCATGGTGATGGTGAAATGGTCTGAACTTCCTTCTTCTCTCTCTTCACCGGTCCTGCTCTGGAATGTTCACTTATCTAATTTAGATGTTATTTGACCTTTTGAGGGATTGATACGGTACTCCTGCTAATCATAACAACTTTTGGTCAACAGTTTCATATTGGGGTATTGGAGTACAAAAAACATTGCAAATCATTCATCCTTGAGCTTCCACTTCAAATCCCAAAAGAAAACATAAACATTATGTGGTTGTAATATAAAAAAATGTGAAAATCCTCAAGAGATATGAATAATTTTCCAAAGCAATGTAAAAAAAAAAAAAAAAAAAAAAAAAAAGAAAATTGCTACACATTAGCAAGTTATGCTAATGTGTAGGTAGTACGATATGGTAAGCTCTTACAAGTCAAAGGTGGACTGGTATCTTTATGGTATTAAGGACTGTAAATACCTGTGTGTCTTCATCACTGTACTAAAAACTCTAAATTCTCTTGCAGGGTATTGTCGAGCTCTTTGAGAAGATCAAGCGGGAGAACAAAGCGAATGGACACATGACCGGTGACGATGGACTGTTCTTCACTAACTTATACATCACACCTGTCCTCAAAAACATCAACCTACGCTTAGAGGAAGGCATGATGCTCGGAGTGGCTGGATCTACTGGGTCTGGAAAGGTATTTCAAGCAAATAGTTAAAGCAGTAACTATTTTAATATAAAGAGCTTATGCTCTTTATATTAAAAATATGTAATGTGAGTACTGTAAGTGAAATGCTAAGACTGTAAAACGCTGCAGGATATGACCAAACCCTGTTTATCTCGAGCTTAAAATGTTGTAGAAATCCGTGTTCCAGCTCTTCTCTGTTTTCTTCAGAGTTCCCTCCTCATGATGATCCTGGGAGAGCTGGTGCCATCAGAGGGCAAAATTAGACACAGTGGTCGGGTTTCGTATTCACCGCAGACTTCTTGGATAATGCCAGGGACCATTCGTGACAACATCCTTTTCGGCCTGACTTATGACGAATTTCGCTACACTTCCATCATTAAGGCCTGCCAGCTGGAAGAGGTACATTCACTTCTACATATAGCTCATTCGTTCTTTCTTCTTTTAGGGATCTGTAAAAAATAAACATTCACCCCATGAAGGATAACTTGTTTCATACCAAGAAACATGAGAAGCATGCCTTGCAATTGAAGAGATAATATATTTAAGAACAAGCAAAAGGCACAATGCTTATAATTTACTAAGAATAATGGAAAACAAAATATTTTATTGCTCTCAGTTTTGCTCAAATCTTAACTGTTATTTTTTTTCACTAAATTGAAATGTCAACAGTTGCTCCTTTGGATCCATTGCAAGGCCATTAGTGATTCTGTTTTACTCCAGGTGTAACTGTTTCAGGTTTCTTTTGTCTACTTCTGCAGCAGTTATGCAACCCATTAAACAGACACACACGGTCGTGTTTTCATGACTTGTGGGGACTTTACATTGACTTCCATTCATTTTCTGCAGCATAAGCTTTACCCTACCCCTAACCATCATAGACCTAACTCTAACCAAAACCCTAAATCTAGCCATCACAGTCCTAACCATTAACCCGAAAACAGCATTTTCCCACATGGGGACCAAGAAAATGTCCCCACAACCCTACATTCTAGACATAGGTTCCCACAAGGATATAAAAACCTGGTTTATACATGCAAACACACCCTTGTAGTTCCATACAAACTGAGGACTTTGCATTAACTTCCATTTATTTAACTGCATTCGCACCTGACCTGTACATTTTCCCCAACTCTACCCCTAACCTGAACCAAAACTTCAACCACAATACCTCTAAACTGAACTAGTAGAGTGTAGTGGAAATGCAAAATATGTGAGGACTGGGAAAAGGTCACTTTTCACAGAAGATCTCCCTTTGTCGGTAAGTACTATGAAAGTGGTTCTCTATATGCAGTATATACAATTACACACTCACAGACACATATGTATTTGCACATTTTGTTTCCTACGCTGAAACACAGACACTCGCACTCATGAGCTTCAGTGTTGAGTGATAGACACTCAGCATAATAAAGTCTCTCCTGAATTCCCTGATTATGTCACTGCTGTGGAAAATGAGCCTTTTCCACAGCAGGGCCAATGACTGAGCCTTCTCTCAGTCATTGGCACCATACAGTAAACCAGAAGTACATTTTAAACCTGAGAGGGTTTTGTTGACTTAATTTGTCCTGTTAAATCATTTTGTTACTGAACAACAAATGCTTCCAAAAGATTTGTGTTGTAGTTGTGAAATTTATATTCAATAATATTTTCCCACAACTATTGCTGTGGGTCACACCATCATATAAACTCACTGCTTTATCCCTTGTAGAACAGACATTGACTGGGTCATTTGAACAAAAACATATTATATTGCCACAGCAAACAGAGCCAGCATACAACACCAGCATGCCTACTTTAGAGGCGTTTGTTGTGTTTTTCAAGAGATAGGGATGGAAGAGTGTAAAAATCTGACTTTAGTTTTTTTTTCAGTTCTTTACATTTCTGATGTGTTATGTGTAGACGTGAAGGGAAATGTTTGAGTGTGTGTAACATAAAGAATAATAAATTAGATACGTTTCAGATTGTTTTTAAAGGTTTGTCTCTAAAATTACTTTTGTGATTCATGATAAATTAAATTTAAACTTGTGCATTTAAAAGGATGGTGCTTTTCCTGTTTCGTTTGCTATTGGTTCTCTTTAATGATCAGAGCATTTCTGCTTCAGAACAATTTAATAAGCTACAGTTGAGCAAATGCATGTATTTCTTGGTGTTGAATTTTCTAGCACAGTGGTGTCCAATGTTAGTCCTCAGGCAGTTAGACTTCATAGGAAGCTAAATCAGACAGTTGTCTGCATAACAGTGAAAAAAAATGCCATGGTTTCTCATAATTGACCCTAATACCAGAAAATTCAATGAAACAAAGGAGAGGGGTGGGAATTGAAACTTAAAGAACTCCACAGGACAGAGGTTCTGAAATGGACTTAACTTAAAGTTTGGTGTATGAACATAGAAACTTTATCCTGCAGGTCTGAATGAAGATAATAGAATACAATATTCTACAATATTCTATTCTATTGTATTCTACAATAGAATTGTTAGAATACAATAAGAATTCAGTTGAGGTTCAACTTGCTTAGGAAAATTTTACCAACTATTATTTGCAGTGCAAATTCTGTATATGTAATCCTGACTTAGTATGGAAAACAGAAAATCCCAAGTGGATATGAATTTTTGCACTTTCGCAGAGACTTCAACCGCCTGCAAAAAGCTAAAATCCGTGAATACGTTGAGACTCCCTTTAGAAATAACTGCCTGTTTTAATAGTTCAAACACCAAATCTACCTTCATATGCATTAATAGACACAGTGGAAATTGACTTGGCACTACCTCAGATGCTAACATCTTCAGTTTTCCTTATCTCCACTCTTGGTGGTACAGCCAATCAGTGCCAAGGAAAATGAATGACACTCCTGGAATGGCTGCTTTGTAGCATTTTACTTTAATTTATGGTATGATTTGTAAACAGGCAAATTTTCCATGAATAATTTGGAAAATATTTGAACAGCTGGGGTTCACTGTAACTAAATAATTACTCCAACCCTATTTAAACAAGTGGTTCAAATGAACCAGGACACTAACTGCTGACTGTAAGTTAATAAATAAAAACTTGAGTCAAAGAACTTTTTCCAAAAACTATGTGGATGTAGAAAATACATGTTTATATTTACAAACCGTGTTATGTTCATAATTTCAGGTTAAGAAATGGAATGTGTTTGGTAACACTATTCTTCCAACAAAATGGAAACCTGTACAATTTAAAACATTCTTTGATAATATGACTGTGACGTCCAGATGCAACACAGGTCAACACTTTGAGTTCAGGATCTTTTTTTAAGTTTGACTGATTGTACTGATCAATGCTAAGTGGCTTAGCAAAGGCTCTGTAAAACGAATAAGCGTGAGTTCATAAGCAGTCATTGTCCACAAAATAGCTTAAAACCACTTCGAGAGAATTAAAAAACAATAAATGACTTAAATTTAGAAGGAGTTTCTCGTAGCATAGGAAGGAGTACCTTAGCTCCTTACCTCCTGAGGTCAAAGGGCATGTGATGGTGCTGTCTATTGTCCCTGAAGCAGCAGAAACACAGCTGTGGGTGGTCTTCCCTTGGAAATTCATCTCTTGCCTCAAGCCTTTATTGTTTACCTTTTGTTCACATTGAGTGACTTAGTTTTGTCTTACTATGCTGACTTATTGTACAATGTGTTAACATATTAACTTGATTCCCTATGCGTTACAATTGGGAGAGCGGAAGCTGTTGTTAAGAAGGTAGGATGTTTCAATGGTGTAAACTTCAACATTAAATGTCAATTTGTCTTTTTGGTTTCCATTTACTGTCACCAGTTAGCTGGTCTCTATTTGTCAAACCCATGTGCTTCTCCCATCTGTGTTTGTGTTATGATGTGGCTTGATGTGTCATTCTTAATAATTTGACAATAAGGTAGAGAAAGCTGATTAAGATGTTCTATTTTTGATCTGTTCATCTCTTGATACAAAATGACTCACATTCCTCCCTTCCCTCATGTTCCATGTCAGAAAGAGACTGAAAAATCAAAAGTGTAAAGCAGAACCACTTCGTTGTGTTCAACTTTCCTTTCATCTGCTGAAAGTTTCACTCTCCTTTGCTGAATTATCTGCAGACATGTATCCTCATAACAGAAAACACTGTTTTCTTTAAAATAACCTGTGAAATTAGCCTGGCCATTGCTTTCCTACGCCTGATTCTCCATCTGAGATTTGTCCCATTAAGCCCGATTTCTCAGGATGAATTTCATCCTAGCCTGTTATACAGAACGTAGAGTTGTGAAAGACGACGCTGGGTTTCTTGTTTCTGAAAGATAGTCACCCTATGTAAGGATGACTTACATAGGGTGAGGAAGTGAACAAGAGTTAGCAATTAAAGTTTTTAAGACATTTTATTGTTAGCAAAGCTTCATAGCACCATTCGTTCATAACTGGCTCATTAGAAAACGTCACAACCAAATGTTAACAATGAGATAACTTTAGATCCAATTGTTTAAAATTTCATCTGAGAAATAACTGATTGTTGGTTATCCCTCCTGATGAGGCAAAGTGTAGAGCAACAGGCTAGTTTTTACCAAGCTACTCCTAAAATGGTATAAAGTTGTTTTTCATTTGCATCCAGTCAAGCTTAAAATGGTTTGAATCATCACCACTTTGGTTCAAGTTTAATTTGTTCTTCTGCATTTTCTGCATTTCTGTCTCCATGTGGTTAATATTCTGTGTACCTCTCACTTACACTTCACATAAATGTTTGTCAAGTCAATATTTTGTACTGCATTACTGCCATGTTGGTTTCCATTTGTTTGGACTACAATTAACCCCATCTCAGTGGACCCCACTCTTAAATTCCCATAATCCTTCACTTTCTTTGGGCTTAGCTGCTTGCAGCCATTTACCATTTGATGTTTGGCAGGTCGTGGAAGCATATTGATATCATTCCAAGTTTACACATTCATCTTTTTATGTCAACTTTAATGAGGTGAATAAGGAGATAAGGAGTCATTCCTGTCAGTAACAGCTCCTTTTGTATTCATTGTATTTTATCATTTTTCAAACTGCATTTACCACACAGAAGTCTGACCCAGTGACCCCTTTGTTTCTGTCTGAAGGATTTTGACTTGCTGCCTGAGAAAGATAAGACGCCCATTGCTGAGGGAGGGGTTACCCTTAGTGGGGGTCAAAGAGCAAGGATCTGCCTCGCCAGGTACTCACACACTAATCGGTCACCGTTGTTCACCGCTCATAAAATGTTGCAATGATCTTTTTAATTATTAAAAAACAATTGTGTGAGTCATAAATAAGTGTTGTGAAGCAATAAATGGCAAAGTGGTCTGATGAAAAAAGTTGTTTCTCTGAAATTCAAGTTAAAGGACAACAATGAATACTGAAGGTATTCATTTGTATTCAACCATAATATGTTTCTTGTCCACTGAAATCTCCAGAAGTGCCTCAAGATGACATTTGTATTGAACTGGTGCAACATAAAGAAACTGAACTGAACTCAACTGAATCCACTACATCACAGTTCATTCATTTGTGGAGAATTAATGCTTAAATTGGTAACAGTAGAGTCATCATGGTGGTACTTGTACTGCAGTTTATGAAGAATTTTAGATCAAAATCTGCCATTAACAGGATCAGCCCAGTTTACTTTTTTGTTATATTGTTGCCTAACAACCTAAGTCTACTTGTTTATTATTTTTCAGAACTATTTAAGGACCTCTCTGAGTCACATTCCTAATGATGAAGTTTTATTGCCTCACTAAATCTCTATGTAGGAAACTAGAGCCACTCTAATACTCCATTATTCATGTGGTTATTGATTTGTGGTTTCCACCATTCCTGAAAGTGTTTCCTTTTTTCAGTAGTCCCATATTCTATGGGACCTTACTTCCTTTTAGCACTCTGTAGATAGGTGGCCTCTCCCCACACCACACCAGTCACCTTTTTCCCCCTTGTTTCCAATGTTTACTTAAAGCTTTATTGTCTTCACACTTTGCAAAAGCTTTTTGCTGTCTTTGTGCCCTCGGATTAGATATGACTATTGTTTGTTTTGTTTTTCACTGTAGGGCCGTATATAAAGATGCAGACCTGTACCTGCTCGATGCACCTTTCACCCACCTGGACATTGCAACAGAGAAAGAGATCTTTGACAAGTAAGGATCCCAACAGAGAGTCTTTCATGTAGCAGTGGTGGGGGTTGGGGGATAGAGCTGCAGAAAGTTCAAGGTCAAGGCTCTCCCTGTGTCTCAGATGCTTTTTAACTGTGGGGAAAGTTTCTCTGGTAACACTGTAATCTTCTGAGGAAGTGGACCTTTTTTTCTTTTTTACTTCATGGATAAAGAATTGGATTGGTTATACCAAAATACCATCTATTGGTTGTTGTTTTATGGCAAAAATATAGATAAAAACACATGGCAAAATTATATTTTATTTAAAGGAGCAGTATGATGTCAAATCACCGTTGTTGTTCCCTCATCAAAAACATACCTGGAGTGTTGCTTTGATTCTTTCATGCAAGTTTGAATCTCCAGTGGCAGCCATTCGGGTTTGTAAAACACTTGGGGGAACCAAGCTCCGCCTTCTATGCACAGCTCCTCCTAGGAGCTGCAGTTTCCAAATCAAGTTTCTGCATGAGAAAGCAGTCCTACCTCACTCAGCTCCTTCAAACTAGCAGCAGCAACAATTAGCAAACACTTGGTCTAATTGCACCTTGGTTGAGCTCATTATAGAAGCTACTTCTCAGTGCAGTGCTGCTGAAAATGTTAAAGGGTTAATGGAGAAGCGGTGTTCCTTGAAGGAACACTGAAGGCAGATTGTTGAAAAGAGCAGAAACTTTTTAAATTAGACAGAAGACAAAATTTAAGGATGTTAAATTGCAAAGTCAAATTTCTTTGCAGTCATGTTTGATATATGCAGCATTTTATTTAACAACTAAAGTTTATCATAGTTAATGCTTTTATTTTATTATGCTGTAAAATAATACTGTCTGGCTGGAAAACACATACTGGCCCTTTAACATCTACATATTATAAACAACTAT